>NC_081569.1:120691587-120741893 GCF_022355385.1 Mustela nigripes | reverse complement strand
TATATATATATATATATATATATATATATATAAAAACAAACCATATACATATATATATGGTTTGTTTTAATTTGAAGTGCTACATGCAGAAAAAAAATCTAAACTTCTGGAGTTTACTCTCTGGGCATAGTAAGTGTGGCTGATGATAAATAAACAAATTGAACACTTAATGGAACACATAAGTAAAACATGATATATGTTGGTTGCAGGTAAGTGCTCTGAAGAAGAATGAAGCAGAGGAGGGGGTGGTAATGCAGGAAGGGTAGAGTTGTAATTTCGGAAAGTGTAGTCCGGAAAGATTTCACAAGGTGGGCATTTAATAAAGGTCCGAAGATGTAGCCACAGAAATATTTTGGGCAAGATGTTCCAGGCAGGTAAGAAAAAAAAGAGACAGGGAAGTGCGCAGGTCCTTGTGGCCACTGTGTTTGAGAAACATGAGAAGATCTGTGAGACTGGAGAAGTGTGAGCAATTAAGACATTCGTGGACTGTGAGGTCAGAGAGAACTGGAGAGCCAGATCGTAGTGAATGTTGGAGTAAAATGTACTTAACACGTAGTTATAGTATTAGCCCATTTATGTTGGAGGTAATTTATTTTGTACTAAGCAATGGTCTCTTGGTAGTGTCTGTCTAGGGCTTGTTGTATAGAATTTTCTGGGTTGTGCTAAAGGTATCACACAGATGTGAAGAGGAGGATTATAGGAAACCCCCTCTTGTCTTCCAAACAACCACAGAATGTTGTGATCTTAGTGCTGACTAGGGTTTTTTAGTCTAATGATCAAATGACTTGTCAGACTAATTGGATTCAATCTAACTGTATTAAGTTAATAAAATTCAAAAGAATCATATCCATAGCTTTTTCAAGAAGTATTTTTATATTATTATATAGGAAACTAAATGGAAGAGTCTCTGTATCACTCTACGATGTGGTGCAACAAACATGTGCCGATGAAAGGAACTCTGAGTTCTAGGTTTGGTGATTTTGATAACTAAGTTATATGAACCTGGGGAAACACTAAAATATTTGGGCCTGTCTCCTCATTTATAAAACAAAACGAAACAAAAACGAAAAAAGTGGCTTTTCTAACAGAGTTTACGCTGGGTCTGCATTATTCAGAGCATTTTATACGTACTATCTCATCGAATCTTCCCAATACCCATTACCTAAACCTGCCTTCTAATGAGAAGGGTAAATTAAGTTATTATGAAGTCTCTTCTAGCTCTAAAAGTCCAATTGATTCAAATCAGCTCATTTATTTCCTCAAGGAATGGGAAAAGAAACTCCATGCCATAAAACGTGGCAGTAGCTGAGCAAGCAAGGAAGCTCAAGTCCATTCACCACCTGCCATAGCAGCTTAGTAGCTGCATGACTAGTGAACTGAAGTTTGAAAAACAGTCTAGATTTCTCAACTTCTGGCCACAGAGTTGGGCACTAGTACCTGAAATCTGACTTCTACCTACCATGATAGAATCTCTGGGGAAACGTGAATTAACTAGAATATTGCTGTAAAACTCGGGACAGTGGCCCATTAAATGTCACAGCTTCAGCAAATACGAGATTATGGAGCAATGCTAGTCTCTGGGATTGTGCTCACCTTATCTTGTTATGGGACAACTTGTAGTTCCTGTCTCCACCACAATGCCACCAAATGATTGTCACTGCTGGTCATGAGGGACAGAGGTAGTAACTACAACAATACTGGGCAATTGCTTCTGTATTCCCTTTTCCACATGCAGGAAGACATGGACCAGATGATTCTTAGAAAATTTCTAAATACTAATGACACAGTAATTCCATACCCAAAATTATTTTAGTGAATGTATCTTTTCCTTATCAACAACTATGGTCTTTCTTTTCAATGCGAGATATTTTTTTCAGGTAGTTTCAATATAAAGAAAAAATTGCTATTGTTTCTGTTAGTAAATGTTCATGTGTCTCTAAAAAGGTGTCCAGTACAAAAGAAATAGTTAAGTAGATATAAAGAAGATAATTTAAGTATAAAAGAAGGGAAAACAAATTCTTATTTAATAAAGGTTTGAGTCCAAGCATGCTTCCAGTAATTATTGCCTAACTTGATAAGCCGGCAAGTAGTTATTGGAAAACGTTTGTGAAAATATAGTATCGTTTTACCGTGATTGGCCTTTAACTGACTGCATGGATAGTCATTGCTCTTTATCATTGATATTGCTATGCCTCCGCTCTGATGAGGAAAGGCAAAATTGTGGGTACCGAATTCTGGGAATAGAGCAGCTCAATTACCATTTGGACTAATTTGAATCCCACAGGACCACACCACATTTAAATGATTGATATTGATTCAAGAAATAGACCTCATAGGAGCTGGTATGGCAGACACAAAAGCAATCTGTTGAAATGTGAATGAAATCATGATGGGGGAAGCTGGCCAGAGATTTTCCCAATAACAGGATCACCAGGCTCTATGATGATTTTAAATATTTGCTCCAATAATGAAAAACAGAAGCTTTTGTCAGGAGACCTAACAGAAGCATTTAGGGAAACAAGCTGTATAGAACAGGTGTAGAAAAAATCAAGGTAGTATTAGAAGAGTGTCTGTTTATGAAATATCTGGAAGACATAAAGATAGCACATCAAACCTTTCATACAAGACATGTCATTAAAGAAATGTCTCACTTGTTTCAAGGTATTCTGTTTCAAATAACTACTTTCTGTATTGTCCATTTTTATCTGAGAAAGCAGTGATTGGGAAACTGTAGCTATCAAAAAATTAAAAAAAAAATTAAAGGTTGAAACCAAAGGAAATAGTTAACAGGAAAATTACAATAATTATTCAGGAGAATCCCTATACATTCCTGTACTAGAGTCCCTTAAGTCAGAGGTAGGTAAAAAGCAAGCATTGTCGTCTTATGCTTTACACATTTTGCTTTTTATTAGGACAAAGACTACCAAAATTTTGTACATCCATGCTTTTTATATCTAACTTTATGAGTTTTGAGTAGTAGAAAGTATTATCTGGCAAATGGAAATGATTCAGCCTTGTCCTGCCACTAGGGGGCGAACGAGAGAAGGCTCTGATGTGGGACTCTTCGCACTGCACCAATGGGGATAGTTAAAATGTTTCACAGTTGGCTGAATTACTGCACTTTAATATAGGTCCAGGAACATGAATCTTGTTGATAATAAGGATAGAGTAAAGCTTTTTAGTTCTTAAAAAGTTTTAGAAAATCATGAATGAACCCATGAGAGACACTAAATGTATATTCATAAAAAAAAAAAAAAAAAACTGTTACATATCTAGTGTTAATCTTTGCTCAGTTTTAATCAAGTCAATGATAATACTAGGATTTAAATATCAGAATTGTTCTAAAAGTAGTGAATGCTTCCCATCAGACCAGATCTAAACTTTGACTTTCAAGTTGGTGTTACTAATGGTGGATCAACTTTAGGAATTCATAAGAAGATCACTTATTCTCCAAAAGTGAACACTGATTATCAAAAGTTGATAGAATGGGGGAACCTTGCTGGCTCAGTTACAACTTGGGGTTGTAAGTTTGAGCCCCATGTTGGATGTAGAAATTACTCAAAAATAAAATCTTATAAAAAGAAAAAAGTTCATAGCATGAATAATATTGCCCATCATTCAAATACTTCTCTGCTTTATTCTTTTTTAATTTTTTTTTAATTTTAATTTTATTTTCAGCATAACAGTATTCCTTGTTTTTGCACCACACCCAGTGTTCCATGAAATCCGTGCCCTCTCCAATACCCACCATCTGGTTCCCCCAACCTCCCACCCCCCGCCGCTTCAAACCCCTCAGATTGTTTTTCAGAGTCCATAGTCTCTAATGGTTCACCTTTGCTTTATTCTTGATTAGAAGCTCTAAGCTGCTGGACCCAGCAATAGTACCCATGTCCTAAAATTTAAGCGGGGCATTATTCAGAGCTGCGCTTTCTCATGGCATGTGTTAAAAAACAATTAAAAATGGCAAAATACTATGAAGTGTTCCCAGATCAGGGTTGTTGAGGTAAATTCTTTGAAGTTTATTTATAAGCTTTATCTAAATAATGCAAAATGGACTGCTTCAAATTAATTACTATGAATGTTCAGGACAGGGAAGAAAGATAAGACCTGCATGAAGTCCTTGGAATAGAACAGATAATTGCATAAGCTTTTTAATATGGCTTTCATATGGTTTAATATGACCAAAAAGAAGGGATGTATTCTCAGCCCTTAAGAGCTCATCTTGAGCATAGAAGAGGCCTGGTATTACTATTGAAATTCAAGGACACTATATTTTTGTCGTGGTCACAGTTTAAATTTAATTAATTCCTCATGACAAAGTTATTTTGATAAGGCAAGTTTATGATAATTGGCTCACCTTTAAATCTGCTACTCTGTTAAGTCTGGGAGTTTGCCAAAGAAAATTAAATCACTATAGTCTCTGTTTGCCACCTTGTCAATCCATATAAGCAATATATTAAAAAAATCTTAAGTGGTCTAATTTTTTTTACAAAATGAATATTCTTAAGTCTCTTGATTAATCCAAGTCTCAAGAGTCAAAGAAGACTGTAACAAATTGTGCTTTTCATTTAAATATAAAATGTCTCTGGAAAAAAAACAACCCAATTAAAAAAGGAGGAAAATATCTGTACAGATTTCTTACCAAAGAAGATACAAAAGGCAAACAAACATATGAAAAGATACCGTCATATGGCATTGGGAATTTCAAATTAAAACAACAGGGACAAACCACTAAACATCATTAGAATGATGAAAATTCAAAGCACTAACAATGTCAATTTCTCTTTTTTTAAAGAATTTATTTATTTATTTGATAGACAGAGATCACAAGTAGGCAGAGAGGCAGGCAGAGAGAGAGAAGAAGCAGGTTCCCTGCTGAGCAGAGAGCCTGATGTGGGGCTCAATCCCAGGACCCTGAGATCATGACCCAAGCTGAAGGCAGAGGCTTTAACCCACTGAGCCACCCAGGTGTCCCACAATGTCAACTTCTGATGAGGATATGAAGCAACAGGAAGGCTCATTCATCACCTGTGGGCATGTAAAATTATAGATCCTCTCTGGAAGATAGTTTGGCAGATTCTTATAAAACTAAATATACTCTTACATATAATGTAGTAATCATGTTCCTTGGTATTTACTCAAATAAGTGAAAATGTATTTCCCCACCAAAACTGGCACTTATATGTTTATAAGAACTTTATTCATAATTGTCAAAACTTGGAAGTAACCAAGATGCCCATCAGTAGGTGAATTGGTGAATGGGGGTATATCCAAATGATGAACGATTAATCAGCAGTAGAAAAAAAATGAACTACCAAGCCATGAAAAGATAGGGAAGAACCCTAAATGTATATTGTTAGGTGAGAACAACCAACTGGAAAAAGCTAGATATTGTATGATTCCAGCTATGAGATTCTGGGAATGGCAAAACTATAAAGACAGTAAAAAATCAGTGGTTTCCATGGGTTGGGTGGGAGAGAGGAAGGGATGAATGGGGTGGAGCACAGAGGATTTTTAGAGTAGTAAAGCTATTTTGTTTAATGGTGGTTTCATGTCTTTACATATTTACCACTACTCATAGGTTATGCAACACAAAGAGTGACTCTCAACCATGGATGTTGGCCCATAATGATGATGTTGGTTCATTGCTATCAACAAATGTACTGCAGGGGCAAGTGGAAGGGGAGATGGTATACATAACATACATACATAAGGTCAATTTCTTGACTATTGGTCACTCTGCAAAACTGAAGTTGGAGGAGGTGATATTCTAGGTTGATGAAAATTAAATTCAGAGAATCTGAAAACAAGACAAACAAAAAATGTCAGTGAATCTAGGTTCAAGACCCAGTGTTTTATCTGCTACCTAAAGACCTTTGTGAAAGAAATATAACTTCTCTAGTCTTCAAGTCTGTAGACTAATGAGATTGGTGTGAAGGTTAAATGCTGTAATGATATATTTGAAACCTTTTGTGTACTTCAAGGTACCTGTCCTTCCAAATGGCTGGTTTTATTATAATTGAATAGATAAATAAGTGGAAGCTGGGCATAGTATACTTTTTCTATATATTTCTTATCCCATACACCCACACACACCCATACACCCATATACACCCTTCATTTCAAGTGTCAGTCTTTGACAAATGAACTCAGATTTTTCATGTTTTGGCGAAATCTCCCATATTTTTTATAAGCTGATGGTTTGTATGTATAAGCTAATTAATTAAAAATATTTATTTAGGGGCACCTAGGTGGCTCAGTGGGTTAAGCCTCTGCCTTCTGCTCAGGTCATGATCCCAGGGTCCTGGGATCGGGCCCCATATTGGGCTCTCTGCTCTGCCAGGAGCCTGCTTCCTCCTCTCTCTCTCTCTGCCTGCCTCGATGCCTACTTGTCATCTCTGTCTGTCAAATAAACAATTAAAATCTTTAAAAAAATATATTTATCTACATGCAGGGTTTAGATATTCAACAGTTTCTGACCATGTGCTTAAGACACCTGCTATAGGACATTAACATTTTCTTTTATTTTTTGCTAAAAATAGTTTTATTGAAATAAATTCATATTCTATGCATCCACTCATTTAAAGTGTAAAATTCAGTAGCTTTTGGTATATTCAGAGACCTGTACAATCACCATTCTCCATTTTAGAAAAATTTTATTCACGCCATTTCCCTCCAACTCCTCCACAGTGTAAAGCAAACCCTAATCTACTCTCTCTATAGATTCTCTTCCCCTGGACATTTCATATAAATGAAATCCTAAAACATGTAGTCTTTTGTGATTAGTTTCTTCAGCATTATATGTTCAAGGTTCATCATGTTCAACAGTATTAGTACTTCTTTTTTTTATCATAGTATTTCATGTTATGAATACTTCACATTTCATTACCATACATACTTGGTTGGATAATCAATTGGGTATTTGAGTTTTCTCCAGTTTTTGGCTTTTATGAACAATATTCTTATTAACATTCATGTTCAAGTATTTGTGTAGACATGTATTTGCATTTATTTTGGGTAGATACCAAGGAGTAGATATATACCTAGTTCTTAATCACATGGTAACTATATGTCAAACCTTTTGAGGAACCACCATTCTGTTTTCAAAGTGGTTGCATCATTTTGCATTTCCACTGACAATGAGCATTTCAATTTCTCCTTTTTTTTCTCCTTTTGTTCATCAATATTTATTGTTATTCTCTTTTATCATAATGATCCTGGTTAATATAAAATGATGCCTCATAAGGGTTTTCATATACAGTTTCCTGATAAGTAATATTGTTTAGAATGGTTTCATTTGCTTACTGAATGAACTCTTTAGTCTGTTCTACTTAGGATATATTTCAGAAGGTGGTATATTTGAAATTACACCTACATTTAAATAAATATTTTAAGTAGATGTAATATGTTATATAACACATAATATTAATACATGTGTTATATATAAAATATAATTTATTTCATCCATGAGATACATAATAACATAATAAATATAATATTATATGTGAATATGTTAAATATAGCATATAAAAATCTTTTGGGTCTTCTTTTCATGTTCACAGTTAACTAATCTGCTACAATAGTTCTGCTCCACCTTCTGTCAACCATGCAAGATAGAGAGAGAGGAACCGTCTTTGTTATTTTCATTTTACTGATGATAATCATCTTGTAGCTATTCTGTCAGAACTAAACTGCTTAGATACACTTTTTTTTCCAAGGTGGCCTGGTGTAATGCAGTGAGAAGAGGGATGTAAAAGATGTAGGTCTCCCTGGCAACACTTAAAAAGTAGTTTCTCCAAATCAGGAAGGAAAGGGTTTATGTCTGAGCAAAACTTTTGTGGTATCAGATACATAGGTGGAAACATGAAAGAAAGAACCAAGAGATTTTGTTACCATTTTCATTCTTGTGATTATCATGTACCTAATGTGCCTAATATATCGATAAATGTTACCTGTTCTATGTATTTATATACAGTGTGATAGTTATCATGTGCTATATTCAATACATACACAACATGTTTTATATCAAATATACATATTTTATTTTACATAATATACTATGTCCAGTTGCTAGAAATCTATTCTCAAAGTCAGTCAAAGTAGAGATGTTAAGTGACCTGTCTACCTACCTGAATTCATTCCCACAAACTTCCAACTGATGATCCATGTTCATACTGAACATATGAGTGTGGAGGAAATAGCCACTTTCCTCCTATTATCTAGTCTCTTTTTCAATGGTAATAGAGACCTAAATCTTCATTTGCCCTCCTTTCTAGCAGTTTATTATGGTCATTTATCTATGTTTTGGCCAATGGAAGTGAGTTGAAATGCTTGAAACTATTAAGTATTACTCTTTTTTTTTCTTAAAGATTTTTTAATTTATTTATTTGACAGAGACAGAGGTCACAAGTAGGCAGAGAGGGAGGCAGAGAGTGGGGTAAGCAGACTCCCTGCTGAGCTGAGAGCCTGACATGTGCCTTGATCCCAGGACCCTGGGACCATGACCTAAGCCTAAGGCAGACGCTTAACCCACTGAGCCACCCAGGGACCCTTAGGTCTTATTCTTAAAAAAGAATGAGTATGCTTTTCATTCCCTGTTTCCTTGCTTTCAACTGGCTCGGGTGTAGGTCTGAGGGTGGGAGCTCGAGCAGTAATTTTAGACCAAGAGCTGGAGACATTCTGTGGCATATGGGGAGGCAGGATGAAAAGAATCTGGATCCCCCAAACCTTGAAGGTATCGTATCAGCCCTGAAATGCTCAGTTCATGATTCTGTTACTGTGGATCTCGGTTAGAGGAGCAGAAACTGTATTCTAACAAGGTAACTACCTCATCCCAGAAAGTCTTTTTTTTTTTCCTTTGGCACCCTTCAGATTTGGAAAAAAACAAAAAACAACAACAACAAAAAACACAAAAAACCCCAAACCTTCTGTATTGTTTGTCTCAAGTGTGTTCTACTTGAGACATTTTTCTTCAGTTCCTTCAACTGGATTCCATATCTATTCACAGACATCTCACCTTCCAGGAGCCATTCTTTGTCAAATGAAATTTTTATTGCTTAGAATGGAAAAGACGACTCTAGTTGTGAACAGGGAAGCATAGAGCAGACTTATTCTTCTCAAAATAAGAAGGCACTTCACTTGTGAATTAGCTTATCAAACCATTGCATTTATTCACGCAGTTAGTCAGTTATTAGGCTGAGATTATATCATAAAATAGAATATATGCAGGTATTTGGAGGAATCAAAGGTGAATATATTCTGAATTCTTATTGAATTTGCAGCAAATAAAAACATGTCTTCATAACCTGTTTCTCAGTCAGAACTGACCCATTCTGTATCAGTGAAATTAATAAATAATGGACTTTACATGCATTGTTCCCTTAAATAGGTCCAACCTGTTGAGTTAAGCTCAAGGTTCTATTAGAGGCTCGGACATGTCCTGGGAAGAGATATATACTTTTATTTCCCTCAAATATTTCTGGAACTCAGAATGAATGTTTTGCCAGGTCATGAGCAGAGGGATAAGAAGGGGATGACTTCGTCACTCTTGGTTTTACCTCTCCAGTCCTGTGATCATTAGAACATTTTCTTCTTGCATTTACGGCTTTGGACCTCAGGCAAATTGCTCACTTGTATTTAATATTCTTGGTCCATATATGCCTTCTCTTTTTGTCATAGTTTCAGAGGACTGGGCACTGGCAAAGGCATTAGGAATATGTCCCCCCACCCTCCGCCCCTTGATTCTCTTACTGTTATTCGGCTTAATTTGAGATTCTTTTTGAGTTTCTCCCCTTGTTTGCCTGTACTTTCTTCTTGAAAGCCCCTCTGCCAATAGTGTCAAATAATGTTATTTCCAATACATCATTCCCTTTCATTCCTTTATGGGGGAACTAGGGCGAGAGGTGGTTAACAACTGTTAAGTTCCAGCCATTGAAACTGAAGAAAGCAATTGCAGTGCTGCTGGAAAGGGCCTTTCACCATGAGCACGCGTGCAGTGCTGAGTAACTGCAAGCTTTCTTTAGCTCTTAATTACCCCCTCCCCCCAAAGAGCAGTGTTTGTCCTCATGCACATGGGATTTACCCGCCTCCTTTTCATTAGTGTTAATGGGGGTCTCCATGTATAAATCCTCTTCCCTTCCCCCACTATCAATGTGGAATAGATGCCAAGAGAGCTTTCTGCATTTTCGCTCACTGATTGGTTTCAGATGGAACACAAAAGCTCTGAGCATGAGCACACTCATCGTCCACAAGCTGCACTCCAGGCTTTATTAGCACTCATGGGACTTCTTGTCTCACTTGCTGTCTCAGGAGTGGCCAGAAAATATCTTTCTGCTGTGCCCCCCTTCACCCGCCATAAGCCATTGAAAATCAATTTTATTTTTTCCTCACATCTGCTGGACTTACTCTCTTTTCCTTGATAGAAGTAGGCCAGTAGAAAGATCAAAAAGTAAAAACAGGCAAAAATACAAATTTCTCTTCCTTAGTTTCCACCAACACTCCTTAAATTTCTTTCATGTCTTCCAGGTATGGAGTTCTTTTTGGATGCCTTATGTCACCGGAATAATCCCCAATTGCATAGCCATGTCATCTTACTGGGGCATTCATTTCTCCCAATTGATCCTTTTGTTCTTCAGGATCCTCCATATTTATATGCTAATTAGTTTCAGGAGTCCTAGGATCTCCATGCCCTCACCCAAATATTCAGCTCTCAGCTTGTCAGAATATTATTCATTAGCAGGTAGTAACTGGCCAAGCTCCATCACGACACATAAAACTCTTTTGTTATCCACGCTGCTCTTAAAACACATATTCCACCTTTAATGCCATTCTTTATTTTTATTGGTTGGCTTAAAACTGAATATACTTATGGATGATTTTTCTTCCAGCTATCCAGGGTACAGTGCAGTGAGAAGAGGGATATGGGTTTCCTTGGTAGTGTTAAGGGACAGCTGCTTCCAAATCAAGACAGAGAGATTCATCCCAAATTCAGACACAAAGCCCAGGTTTTTCTTCAGCTCTGGACTGTGATTGAAGAGTTTCTCTTGCCTCCTTGGGAATTAGAGAGAGAAAGAACGTACAATGTCAGAGAGCATTTATGAGTTCATTTCTTTTATCAAATAACAGCGAACACCCATTTTAGTAGAACAGTTGAAATATATAATTAATGTTTATTGGTCTGTATATTAAGCCAAATTAAATCTTTTTGTGGGTTTAGTTTTGTTTAAAAGCTCGATAAAAAAATTATAATTTTCAGAGATCAAATTTCCTATTTAAGCACTAAGTTAGAAAGTTATCCAAGATAATGAATATACTACTTTGCAGGTATACAAGAAAGTGTCATGTATACTTTGGTGATTGATACTCAAGAAAATGCTGCTATTCAGGGATCATAGTCCCCTTTTTAATAGTAAAGGATCAATTGGTTTCCTTTAATACCATGGACATACATCTTTGGTCATAAAGTTTCTGTGATCTAAAGTTTCTTTGATGGAAAGAAACCTTAGACATTAAGCTAATCAGAAACATCCTTCACATTAGCCTGGACCCCTTTGGGATACCTCCTAATTTCACTTAATTTCCTAGTATTTTTCTTTCTCTCTCACTCTATTACAAAAGTGTGTAGATATCATATGTGACATGCACGGTGGGAACATCTTCCTTGCATTTTGGAGGTCTGGAGGATGGAGGGCTATTGGTCCGTGGAGGCCATTGGTATATTTATCAGGGGATTTAGGTTTTCAAGGGATGGGTTATCAACATTAGGTCTGACTTCAAGGTTCTTTGGGGATCTGTTAATTTCTCATGTTCTAAGACTCTAGCATACTTGTATTTGTTAATTTTTGTAAAGAATCTGACCCATTTGAGGAAGTAATAGGTATGACTTACTGATCTGACAAAAGCCCTTTGGTTATTTTCAGAGAATCTAGAGTGCCCATGAAACAAACAGGGACCACCTTTCTAAGAACACCACAATGGTTTGGTAATTAATAACAAACAGCCTTGCTGACAAGGTCTGCAGAACTTGATAAATTTCCTGTGAGTAAGAGCTACATTGAAAGATGAAGGGAGGCACTTGGGGAGGAGCCTCTGAGCCTGACTCAACATAGGAGGGTATAAAATGTCAATTATTGCCACTGTTGCGGAGTTGGTGGGAATAGGGCTTTTGAGGGATGATAGCCATGGGACAATTTGGTTGATTATGTAAAAGTGATAAATGCCTTAACAAAAGCATGTGTCTGAATTAGAAATGAAATAATTTGAAAGTCAATGCAGCATAGACTTTAAATTGCTTTTGGCCTACATGCTTAGTACACTGATACACTCGCATAATAATTAAACCTGGGAGTTCAGTTCTTAGAGAGCAGAGCCATCACTCTCTTTGGACAGGCAGGAAACCTATAATCCTTATATCCACATCAGTCTTTAAAAAAAGGATAAATTGAAAGACACCCTTGTGTCTTAAAAAAGTTCAGTGGTTGTGTGTATATGTGGGGGAAGCAGGATTGAGTGTGTGTGCCTGCTTATAAACGTAACTACCTTTTCACACAAGCTCCTCATTCATGTATGGAAATGATTAATGCCCAAGGGCCAAGTCTTTACACTCAGCAGCTCCAGAGGATGTGGTTTGATTGGTTGTGGGTTTAGCAATTACTGTGTTCCACAGGATGAGAAAGGACCTTGCATATTAAGGCTTTGCCCACTGTCCTCCTGTCTGCCTCCACAGACACCCTCAGTGGATTTCTATGAGGAGTGAAATGAAGAATAAAGATAAAACTCAGCACAACACAATATTATACATCTGGCAAAGGAGCTCAGTTAATGGTTATTGCTGTTATCTTCATCAACATCACAAATAACCATGATAACTAGACATCTTGGGTCATGAATGGACTGGCTCATGAGGACGATTGAATCACAGAGGGGCTTGATCTCTTTTATTCCCTTTAAAGAACAATGACGAGTGCTCATTGTGTAAGCTTACTGTAAGTAATACAAAGAAGATAAGAAACAGATCCATCCTCTGGCTAATGCTCAATTCTGTGGGGATGAGGAGAGGGAACTCCACGTAGATAAATAATAAAAGGGATAAACCAGGAGACAGACAGGATGAGCAGCATAGTGGGGTACTGAGCCAGTAAGAAAGTCTCCAATTTCATTTTGAAACATGGGGTCATGGCTTCTATTAAAATATATCCCAGTGACTTTGTTGGGAAGATACTAATTAGACTGGAAGTGGGGATTAATTTGGGTCCCAGATTATAGGTATGGGGGAAACTTAGCTGGGTTTAAGGCAGTGCTACTCAAATTGTGGCCCAAAGACCTCCTGCCTCAGTGTTACTTGGAGTGTCTACTGGATGCAGATCTGTGGTATTGCCTCAGTATTCTCATTAGAATCTCTTGGGGGTAGAGCCAGCATTTGAAACAAGCTCCCTGAGTGATGCTTATACCCACTAGAGTTTAAAAGGACACCATCAGGAGAGAATGACATTGCAAAAGTTTGTCAGTGACTTCTTCGAGAGTCTTGGTTGGATATGGAAATCTAACTGGGGACCTCTTTTTCCATTCCCACCCTGACAAATTTAATTACATGTAAAGTAGATGTAAGAAAGGGAGAAAGAGTAGAATACATGATGGAAAGAGGTGAAAAAGAAAAGAAATTATCCAAGGATAACTTTTTTTTTTTTTAAGATTTTATTTATTGATTCAACAGAGAGAGATCACAAGTAGGCAGAGAGGCATGCAGAGAGAGAAGAGGAAGCAGGCTCCCCGCTGAGCAGAGAGCCTGAGCTGAAGGCAGAGGCTTCAACCCACTGAGCCACCTAGGCGCCCCACCAAGGAAAACTTTTAATATCTCCCTTCTTCACTTAATTATTGAGGAGACTTTCTATTCTATGTCAAGGATTCATGGCAGAGATGGTAACTAGCTCTTTTGCCTCTTCAGAGCAATCATTATTCATAGTTAACAATACTCCCCATCAAGGCCCAACATTGTCTCACAATTTGTTCCCATGTATATCCCTCCTTGAAACCAATTCAGTCATTGGAGTTTCTGTGGCTGATGAAATCCACAAGCCCATATGGGACATGCACATTCCATCCCTGTGTCTTCCAAAGAAATAGTTGAAAAAAAAAAAATACAGTTCTTCTATAGGAACTAACTTTGAGGATTTCGGAGGGTAGCTGTTATTATAAAATAGCTGTCGGTTGGTCTTAAAACTACAAACATAACATTCTTGAAAGGTTGTCAAGTTCAGAGTGGGCCCTGAGGAGGGGCAGTATTTTGTGGATGGTTTAGGCAGGGTACTACTAAATCTTGGTGACCAGTCCTCATATAATCTTGTACAAGGCGGTGATCAAGAGACTGGTTCTGAAATCAGGTGCCAAGGGTTATATCCCTGCTCTGTACCTTGCCAATCATGTGGATGGATACACTCAGATCCTTCATGTTGAAGTTTTCTCATCTGTGAAATAAAAGTGATGATGCTAACTACTTTATTAATGTATTGAGTCGATAAAATGAAATAATGTCCAGTGTCTGACACATGGATGTTAGTGATTATTCATTAATGCGGACATACACCTACTTGTGCTTCTCTTCTACATTAGATATTGAGACCCAGAAGGACTAATCAGGATATAGAGGGGAAAAAACAAAACCAAAAATAAAAACAAAGCAAAAGCAAACCCAAACAAAACAAAATGGAAAAATTTGGTAGTCTCTTTTTTCATTCTAGGTTTTAAGCTTGAGTGACAAAAAGAATCCCACTGAACTCACATATGATCCTGTCTCACTTATCAGAGCAAGAAAGCACATTTGTGAATAGAGTCCAAATCCAAAGATTGGAGAATATGCTTTGCCTTTTGAGGCCCTGGATTATCCCAGAGGGTTTATATTGAATAGCTGTGACCAAAGGCGGGAGGGGAGAGGTAGCCGAGTGACAATTTCAAATAAAAATGATTAACTCTACTACATAGAAAAAATGTCACGAAAGGGATTCATGCATCTTGTAAGCACCACACTAAGACTGATAAGGCTTCTGTAATTCTGCCTGCCTCTCATGGCCTCGGCAACTTAAGAGGCTCACATTCTTCTAGACCCTTCTTCATGGGATCCCTTACAATCCGATTTCCAGGCCTCGTGCTGGCTGCAGTGCCTGCCCTGTGAGTAAGCATTAGCCGGCTTCCTTCCTCTCCGTGGTGGCAAGGTAATGAACTGCTGGTTATAAACAGTCGAAAACAAATATTAGAAGGTCATTGTGCTGCTAAACTTTGATATATTGAGAAACAGGAACTTTCGCGGGGCTTCTCAAGTATTGTCATGCAGGAAGCAGTGGAGTAAGTGGATTCATCTATCACTGGTGAAAACATGGGCACAGCATCACTGCTTGAAGGTTGAGCATGGAAATGCTCAACCCTGATTAAATGGCCATAATTCCTCAAGGCTATGACATGGCTGGCAAGCATGGGAAGCTGGGGCCTGAAAATATAAATTGTTGGAATTTATAATACACTGTCATTCTGTCAGGAAAAAAAAAAGTGTTGAATTCTCTCTAAATTCAAACTATGGGATAATTATTTTAGCATTTTCAAATGCTGACTTGCACATGTATTTTGGTGGTCAAGGGAAAATCCATATTTTTTTTTAACTTTAACTGAAATATCAGGCATAGTTTGCAGCTGAAGATAACATGTAATGTTTCTTTAAAATGCATGTCGTCTTTGTTTTTTGGGTGATTTGTGAATAGCATTGGAGTACGGATTATGAGGTTGAGATAATCAGAGATGGTGAGCTTATCCTTGAAGTTTCGGAGACTTAACCTTACAGAAATGAAAAATTAGCTAGTGGGTATATTTCTCTTCTTCCAATAAGGAACCTCCTCTATATACATTGGACTTATTTTGGTTCTTTCAAAGAATAAGAGAGGGTACAAGTAATTTATTGGAGCAAGAAATGAGCCATATGTCTGGCATTTGGGACTAAGATCATGCTTGGAATGCTCTTGAGTTACCTTCATAAAAGTCAGGGTTATGTTGGTGTCCCATCTATTTCATAGTACTCAGCATATGTAAATTGTGAATAAATACTAGGTAAAAAGAGACTTTATTAGTAAAATTAAGATCATAAATCAACAAAGGTCGATGATGATGGGGACTTTAAAGGGATTTTTGTAGGTCTGAGACATGTGGTCTGGTCACAGCAATAATTCTTTATTTAGCTATCCTTATGTGCCTTAGTGTATACCAGGGAAAATAGGACAGAAGAATGAGGGGAAGACTTTCTTCAAGTAGCTTACCATCCGTAGAGACAAAACATATATGCATATGATTATTTTAGAAAGCAAATGGGGTTAATCGTATTCAAAGAAGAGAAAGAGCAATACTGGCTCAGTGGTGGTGGGGGGGGTGTAAATGGAGTAGGTCCTTCCTTCACAAGAATCCTGAATGATAAGGACAATTTTTAAAGTCTGATGGAATATTCCTATAATGGGAAATTTCAAAGGTAAAGGCTCTGTAAGGATATGTATGATCCTAAGATCCTCTATGTGTTTGCTCCACATTTTATGATATTCTGTAACTTCCCTTCCCCCTAAAGCACCTAACATAGTGCTTTGCTTACAATAGGTGTGGAATAAATGTCTGCAGGATTCAATTGCCTGATGTTGATCTTTCTATAAGGAAATGAAAAAATCAACATCATACTCCGTGGATGAAAAACGAGAAAGCAGATGTCATTTCCTCAGTCCTGAGCAGATGGGTCTGCTAGATTGGAGCCCCTTGAAGATGGGGCCTGTCTTACTCATCGGTCTCTTCCTAGTGTTTTTTGCAACACCTGGTACAGAGTAGTTGCTGAAAAATGATGAGTGAATGGACAAATATGTATGGGTGGCCCTGATGATCTCTGCATACTTGACGGAGCTCCCACGAGTCAACACTACACCTGTCTGCGCTGTCTGGCTTTGCCCGCTTCCCACAGATGGTTCTAGTGAGATCAGTCAGCACTTACCCAAATAGTGTGTGTGGGACCCAGGCCCAAGGCTTTGTCCCTTCCCCCCTTGGAGACAGGTTTTCATAGAGGAAGCTATAAAAGGATAAACAGGCATAAACTATATGCCAGATCTTCTCTCTTCTAGCTGAAAGAGCATGTCCTGCTTGCAATGAAAATACAGAACAAAACCCAGAATCTTTATCTTGTGACTTAAGTCAAAATGACTGAGATTTTCCTGGTTCATTTGTTAGAAGGAAGTATCCTATCTCTCCTAGAAAATAGGCAACATCCTGGCTATGATATCTGTAATCAGATTAAGGCCTAAATCTAGTATAGCTACAAATAATATGTTTCCTGTATAATGTGTGGGTCTTCCCTGTTACAGCGTCTGGAGAGGAATACAGACCCCTTTTTCTGGGAATACACACTTTCTGTCTGAAACTTGAAATGACAACAGATTCTCTGATTATGCAGAAACATGACAGGAAGATGTTTCCCATAATAAGCAAATAAACAGAAATACTATTTTCAAGCTTCTAAATGACATGGCAATGGAGATGACAAATCTCATCTGGACCAAAGTTCTCCACGATTAGATGGAATACTCGAGAGAAATCGAATGCTAAATAATTCATAATCATAATGATCAGAATTGTAATTATTTTGAAGACAGGATGTAACTTCACAAGCCAGTTTAGCTGGATCTGTTGAGAACTGTGAATAACTTTAAAACTATGTAAGTTCTTCTTCCTATTTATTTTGTGGATGTAACTTGGCACTTTTTATACACAGGCCTTGTGCCCTATCTCGCCATCTTGACAAAGCAAGAAGCCTTCTCCCCCAGACTTGTAGGTACCTTGACATGTCACAGATGAATAGACAGCATAGCAGAGTAAGCAGGTGCAGGCCTTCGGCCCGGTTTTGTTACACTGAGTCCACATAAGGAATTCCATTCAATGGTGAGGATATATCCGACTAGTTCAAAGTGATTCATTAGCACAAAGAAATAGCAGAGTGGGAGCAGTTCTCAGAGCCTTTGGCAAGCATGTTAAAGCAGGCCCATGACAGATGAACTCAATGAACTAACAGCTTAAATGGCAGTTGGGAACTGGGAGTGCTGAGAAATGAATGTGCCGACCTTACAATAGTGAGCAAAACTTCATGACTAGAAAACACAAACTTTCGGTCCCCTGTGGGAGAATGTATCCCATTATGTAGGCTTTAAGGGGAGGAGAAGGGGACTATACAGTTATATATGCCATTAATTAAACTTAGCACTGAGGACATGGGTGTCTACCTTATGCCTGATTAGCATATTAGGTCAGGAGCATTAGATATTTACAGACTGTTTTTGCATCATAAACCATAAGGGAAATGGCCCCTCACAAGTCCATCTATAATTCATGGACCAAATCAGAAGCTGTGCATGGAGATTTACATTGCTATGTATTCTTTCTCCTCAATCAAGTGGGAGCCAGCCATGCATGAGGAAGGTCCCTCCATGCTGTGCAACTCCATTTCTATTGATGTTTTTTCCTAGATGCTTCCGATTTCCTGAGGTATGGGCAAGGACTATGGGAGAGAATGATATATATAGGTGAAATTCAAGGAATTAGTGGATCTTTCAAAGTTTTGCAGGTATCTAATAGACAAAAACACATTATTATAAGTCTGGAATGTAGAAAGATACCTCGTAGGCACCATGATCAGGTTCAATTGTGTAATATATTCTTTATTTCTTTGATAATTCGTGATTATTTAGTATAGCTATTGCATTAGCCACTATGATATGTTTTCCCGTGTATTTATATTTGTCTCCCATTTTAGAACCTGCTATACAAAAACGGGGCTTTTTGTGTAAGTGTATTTAAAAAATATATATTTTGGCATATATGTATGTTATGGATTTTTTCAATTCAATACATTTATTTTGAATGCTTTACATAAAACCTTTCTTTAGGATTTTTTCTTAATTATACAGCAAGCTATATGTTTTGAAGTTTTCCTTGCAAAAGGTTAACAATTTTATCAAGCCAATAGTAGAAATTAAGAGAACGAATGAAAATAAGTTTTTAACTTATTACAGAATTTCTATCTTCAACAGCAAAGTGTTAAAGTGGGAATTATAAGTTTCCTGTGAGGGCTGTGTGACTAATCACATCCACAGTCAGATGGCAGCTCAGAACCAGTCTTTCCTAAGCACCAAGGAGCAGCATGCCAATCTCACTGAGTAATTGCGGGGCTAACCAAATCCCTCACCAGTGTTGGGGGTGATGCAGTTGTTAGACTGCTGAACAGAGACTGACATGGAGCACACACAGATGGTGGGGAATCCAGTACTACCTAGCACTGTGCTTACTCTTGCTCCGAGTCCCTTCTGAATCCATTTTAGTGCAATTCGTTTGAAAAGATAAAAACTATCACTTTCCAGTAACTTAAACCCAAATTTTAAAGTATGTACAAACTGAAAGTGGCCTGTTTCTAATATTAGATTTCAGATTTCTGTCTGGTGAGCCTGCCCGTGTCTAGGTCAGGCAAGAGGATTCCAGAAAAGATCAACATAGCGTGTACTTTTTGCCTTGTACGCTGTAAGACAATATGGACTAAGTTATGTGCATACATTTAAAAAAACTGCTCTGTTTATTCTCCAGTGGTTGTTAGGTGTGTAACTTTGCCTAGGTGTGTAACTTTGCCTCTCATGCTATGTAATTCTTAGTTCACAGTAATTGCCAGCCACATGAGCCAGGTCTTGTCTCATTTTCTTTCAATGAGATTCCATCTTCCTAAGTATGTGCTTGTAAAACAGCAGGCTATGCTTGCATTCCAGGACTGTCATCCCACCCATTACCCTTCTGACTTGATTCCCAATACTGACCCAGTCTCAGGCCCTCATGTAACCCTCACCACATCTAAAATCCCCCTTAGTCTGTTTCCATCAGCCTGTGAGCAAAGGAAAGACACAGGTTTCAGAGACATCCCAACAGACCAAAGGCCTTTGATTGACCACATGGAATTGGGTAGACATTCAAAGATGTCTCTGCCTGTGCCCAAGCTGGTTAAATGTGGGTAATCGTGCACATCTGCAAGCCAGCTGTTGCCTTCAGCTCAATCCCATCTGATATAGAAATCCCAGGAGGTCAAAGAGAAGAGCTTTTCAGTTCTCAGCTGTGCTGACATATGGCCCGTGCAGGTGGATCCCTGCCCAGTTGAAGTGTCAGAATGCAGAGAAGGAAGGGTGGCCATATTGACCCTTCTTCCTATTGTTTTCATCTGCATTATGTATTAACGTAGTTGTGTCTATTAGTTAAGACAAGTACCCTGGAAACCGGAAGCCTTTGTTCTTTTTCTAGCCAGCTGAAATCAGCAAGTGGAGCTAGACAATATTTCTTGGTTCTTTGTTTCTTCTTTCATTTATATTTGTAAGTGTGGTATGCTTCATGATTCAAGAGGGTGGTGGGAATCATTTTAAGTATGCAGAAGACTTGGCCAGTTGCATTTGTTTAAAGAGATCAGAGGAATCCAGAGTTAAGATTATGTTTTGTGAGGATGACAGTCACCTCTGACTTCTATTCTGTTGTGACCTCTAGAGAAAACATTAATCAAAATGGGAACAGTTCATGACATGGAAAAAGAGAGAAGAATTAAAGTCAAGGATAATTCACATGAAATATGTGGGAATTATCAAATATATTATGGTATTATTAATAATTTAAGACTTCTTTAGGGTGGTCAAGAATAATATGAAAAAAGCAAAGACAATTTATTTTGCAAGACAAGTGACCAGAAAAAATGAGTAAATCAGGCATTAATAAGCAGACTGAGAGTTCCCTTGGGATGTCTGAATTTAAGAGTTTCCTCCCAAATCTCAACTCCAGTGGCATGTTTGAAATTCCTTGATAGGCATGTACAAGAAATAAGTTGTATGGTTGCCTGCTATATTATTTCTTCTTTAATCATGTTTTCATAAGAGTCTTATCAGACATCTCTAACTGAAGGGACAGAGGTAAGAGTGCTTCTTTCTCAAAGACTGTGTTTCCTCATTCTGGGTCTTTCCTTTAATTTCTCCCTTTGTCTATATGCTCACTACTGGCCACATTCTTTTCGGCAAAAAAGGAAAGAGATCAAGTCAATGAAATTGCCCTATGGAACATATTATTATATTTTCTCTTCCAGGGATAATTGCATTATCATTGTATTCCTGGAAACATCTTCAGAGTTTTTGACTTTTTTTTTTTTTTTTAAGGAAAGGAAAAAGAAAAGTAAAGAATCCCTAACCGTTTACTGTGTAGCCCACCAAAATAGAGGAATTTCAGGTGTGTTGGTGAGCATCGCTAAGGATTTCTGACACGTTTCAAATCATTCGACATATCAGTTCTCCACCTTGTTTAAGATAAGGCCAGCCACATGTCCATATTGGTCTTTATGCATCTCATTTAAAGATTTTATTTATTTATTTGACAAAGAGAGAGAGATAACAAGGAGGCAGAGAGACTGGCAGAGAGGGAGGGGGAAGCAGGCTCCCTACTGAGCAGAGAGCCTGATGTAGGGCTCGATCCCAGGACTCTGAGATCATGACCTGAGCCGAAGGCAGAGGCTTAACCCTCTAAGCCTCCCATGTGCATCTCATTTAAAGGAGGGAATTTATCCATAAGGCATGTTGTGGTTGGGGTACAGACACAAATAGGAATGCAGAAAACATCCGAGAAAAGAAAGGAACATTTCTCTCTTAAAGAAGTCTTGTTAAACCAAAATAACTTTTGCTAGATTCTTTGGGGACTGGGAAACAACCTGAATGATCAATATGCTTCCTTGATTTGCTTTATAAAACCAAGTGGCTCTTCTCTCATTAGTGAAAATTATAAAACTACGCAATCATGCATCCCTGTGGGTATATATGATCTGCTTTTTTCATATCCCTTATTTCCTCCTTGAGTCTATGAGACTAGTTTTGGGTAATGGTTGCACCATAGAAGTTTTAATAGAACAACTTCTTCATTTTAATTTGCCTCCAGATAATAGTTTGCTTTCTTAATTAATGCTGTGAAAACACACATTATGATCTTTACCTGAAATACATTTTGATTAACACCAGTACCTATGGTTTCGGTTGACTAAAGTACTCTTTTCCCCCTGCTGAGAACTGTGTTTTGTTAAACAGCTGCTTCATTCCACCCCAGAGGTTGCTATATTTTGCCAACTGTAAGAATAATGTTTATTTATGGCAGAGTTTGTAAAGATTCTCCTATCAATTGAGATAATATCCCCCGCATTCTCTGAGACAGATCAACATCTCTTTCATTGTTGCTCTTACCTTTGCTCTTTCTCAGTCTGTCCCCTGTCCCTCTTACAGAGGATCTCAGTGCCTATATACCTTCATAAGATAGGATGCCTATGAGCTTCATGGAACAACTACTTGTAATAATGATGACGATAAAATAGTGGCAGTTTATTGAACAATGCCTATGCATTTGGCTTTATTGCAGAGTTTTTGCATTACATTATCTCACTTGTTTCCACAACAACCCTATAAAGCAAGAAATATTATTATTCCTCTTATGCAGAGGAAACCAGCTGAGGTTCAGAGTGGTTACAATATGAGTGGAGGGACAGCTGTACTGTGCCTGCTTTGAATCTATCCATTCTTTAAGTTGAAATTAAACAGTCTATCTCTCTACATGGTTATTTTTCACTTGAAATGAGAGGCCAAGAGCCACTGACCCATCTCCATGTCATAGAATGCTTGTTCTAAAGGGCAAATCAAATCAGGATGCCCTGCCAACCTAAAATTATTCAATTGATCCAAATTTCCCTCAAAATAAAGTTCAAGTTCTTGATCATAATGTCTTGAACTTTTGTCTCCCACCAAATGTCTCCAACATTTGGCTAATGTCTTGAATTCCATCTCTCCTCATGTCTACCTTCCCCTTTGGACTGGCCTGACTGCTAAGGATTTGCACATTTCCCTTCTGTCTATTACAACTTACTTCTTTCTTTGCTCTGGCTGAATTCTACTCCCCTTCAAGTCTCACTTTGGGCAGTTCTACTGATGGGGAGCACTCCTGATAATCCCTAGGTCCCTATTTTGTTCTCCTATATTCTCATAGCACCCCAAGCTTGCCTATCTCTTTATTTACCTACTCTTTCTCTTTATTCACTTGGATTTTTCAGTTACTTATTAGACGAAGAGATTTTTGAAGGCATAGGAAGCTTCTCCACCCCTGCATTTCCATCCACTCAGTCCCTGGCACCAAGTAACATTCAAACAATATATAATTAATGAATGAATAAGCAGAAGATCAAGGATGAACTAAAATAAACTTGATAAAACTTTATAGGGTTAATATATGTTACTGTTATTTTTTATGTTTTATTTATTTTTTTATGTTACTGCTATTACTTCAAACTCAATTATGTGAAAATAATTCCTGTCTCCCTCAGGTCAGTGCATGGTGATTGGTTTAGGATGGCATGAGGTCAAAGTCTGGCAAATGAGTTAGGTTAATTTAACTAGAACAATGGGGAAGGAGAAGTTTTCCATTACTGAGAACATTGAAGTGGGGAAATACAGACCTGGATCTGTGGATGGCCTCCCAAATGAATGAGGCTGATCAAAGTCAATCTAAGTTCGGTTTCTTCTGCTTTTACTTTTTAAAATATTTTATTTATTTATTTGATAGAGAGAGAGACAGAGAGTGAAGGAATGCAAGCAAGGGGAGTAGGAGAGGGAGAAGCAGGCTTCCCACTGAGCAGGGAGCCCAATGCTGGGCTCGATCTCGATCTCAGGACTCCGGGATCATGACCGGAGCCGAAGGCAGATGCTTAATGACTGAGTCACACAGGCACCCTGTCAAGTTGGGTTTCTATATCTTCCCACTAAAATATTCTTAGTTTATATTCTCATTTTACTCTTTTTCTACTCTTCATCCCTGTCAATCCTTAAATGTTTGCCTGAATTATTTTGAGATGCTAATGTGACCATGCTTATTCCTTTCTTAAAAGACTTCTCTAACTTCTCACAACCCTTCAGTGAATGCTATAGGATTAAATATCATCACTTCCCAGCTCCTATACTGTTAGTTGCTCCATTTTCTCTCTTGTAAATTTTAAACCTGCTTCAGGTAGCATCTATCGTACTAAGTTGTAGTTGTATAATTTCATCACTATTTCTCTATGGAACATATGATCTTTAGGGTCAGTTTTGGTGTCATCTTTGTATTGTATAACATACTTTCGAAAGACAGTGAAAGCTCAGTAGTGTATATAGGAGTGAATTAGTGGATCAAATTATATGATGCTCCATTAATCACTTTATCAGTATGAAGCGAGTTGGCAAACTCTTCTCTGCGAAGGATCAGATAGTAAATATTTCTGGCTTGCAGGACATACCATCTTTGTCACAACTCTAAATTCTGTGCTGCAGAGCAAAAGCATACAGAGACAATACAAAAACAAATGGTCATGGCTTTGTCCCAAAAATATTTCATTTACAAAATCAGCTGGCAGGCTAGGTTTGTCCCTCGCCTTATTTTGTCAATCACTGACATAAGGGAAGGAGAGATCATAGTTCTTATAATGACTATAGAGAGAGGTCCCTGCATTAAACAGATGGAAGGTAGGAGGGAGAGCATAGTGCATAGACCTTAAGATAATCATGTCAATGTTTGTATCTTTTATACATAAAAGGATATGCACACACATGTGTATATAGCTCTGACTTGTAACCTCTTTGATATAGCACTTCCTTCCATATGTTCCAACAGATCTGCTATATTTCATTAAATTCTATGTAGTCACACAATAAGTGCTGATTAAAAAGCACAATCATTCTCTTTTTGAAGAAATTTCAAATAAGATATTCAAATTTAATGGTGAGTATGCTCTCTGTAAGTAGAAAATATATTTTACTCTAAAGAGTCAGTGAATCCCTAAGCTTTTTTTTTGAGAAACACAGAGCTGCTTTTACTTTTCTTTAATTTTCGATGAAATGCCATTTTTTTTTCAATTTTATTCCTCAAACTGTTTTCAAAAACCCAAAACCTAATGAGAGTTCACTAACCTAAAATCAGTCCAATGGTATCATACTTAGGAAGGACTCCATTTTGCAGATCAAATGAAAAGAACTGACTGTTGTAGTTTTATATCTTTCCTTAAATCATTCAATTTTAGAATATTTCATGATTTCCAATCATGAGTCTCCACTGAGCACTGAGCCAACACTGTCTTAAGCTGTGGGCTTGGAACAAGATGGCAAAACCTGAATTTGAAGACTATATACAAACAAACATATGGAAATCATTTAATTATTTGAAGGTCATCTTTTGGACAGTGTGTGCTGGCCCCAGCTGGAGCTTAATGCAAAAGCTCCAAAGCTCTAGCAGTACCCTCTATTCCCTCCAGTGTATATCACCAAAAAAGCCATACAAAACTACATTCTAATTAGATTAAGCTTTTGAATGGATTTGCCTAAACCAACAAAGGTACTTTTAGACAGATAGGATATTGTCATGGCTGCATCCTGTTTTTCTGTGTTGTGTTAATGCCAAATCACACATCTTTTACTTTTTTGTTGTGCTTCATTTCTGTTTGTTCAGCTTGTTATACACACAATGGAATTTTGGATGTTTGGTTTAATAAAGATATCACCCTATTCAAATGTTTTTTTAGTATGAATGGCGTATAATCTCCTTTTATTTTCTAAGTTTTAAAGAGACTTGGCGGGGTGCCTGGATGGTTCAGTCAGTTGAGCCTGCCACCCTTGATTATGGTTCGGGTTGTGATCTCAGGGTCTGGGGATTGGGTTCTGTGCTCAGTGGGAGTCTGCCTGAGGATACTTTCTCTTCCTCTGCCCCTCTTCTCTCTCTCTCTCAAAAATAAAAATAAATAAATCTTAGAGAGAGAGAGAGAGACTTGGAATCAGTCCCTAAAAGCACTTGAAAGCTTCTGCACAGCAAAGGAAGAGTCAACAAAACTAAAAGACAACCTATGGAATGGATTGAGATATTTGAAAATGACATATCAGGTAAAGGGATAGTATCCAAGATCTATGAAGGCTCAACACCCCAAAAAACCTCTAAAGTCTAGTTAAGAAATGGGCAGAAGACATGAGCGCACATTTCTCCAAAGACAGACAAATGACCAACAGACATAATGAAAAAATGCTCCAGATCACTTAGCATCAAGGATATACAAGTCAATACCACAATGAAATATCATCACACAGAGGTCAGAAGAGCTAAAATTAACAAAACAGGAAGCAAGAAATGCTGGTGAGGATGCGGAGAAAGGGGAACCTTCTTACACTGTTAGTGGGAATGCAAGCTGGTACAGTAACTCTGGAAAACAGTATGGAGATTCTTCAAGAAGCTAAAAATAGAGGTACCCTATTACCTAATAATTATAGTACTAGAAATTTACCCCAAAGATACAAATGTAGTGATCTGATGGGGCACCTGCTCTGAAATGTTTACAGAATCAATGTCCGCAGCAGCCAAACTGTGGAAAGAGCCAAGATGTTCATCAATAGATGAATGGATAAAGAAGATGTGGTATATGTATATACAATGGAATATTACTCAGCCATCAGAAAGGATGGATACTTACCATTTACATCAACATGGATGGAACTGGAGGGTATTATGCTGACCAAAATAAGTCAATTGGAGAAAGGCAATTATCATATGCTTTCACTCATAAGTGGAATATAAGAAACAGTGCAGAGGATCATAGGAAAAGGGAGGGAAAACTGAATTAGAAGTTATCAGAGAAGGAGAAAAACCACAAGAGACCCTTAACTCTAGGAAACAAATTGAGGGTTGCTAGAGGGAAGTTAGGTGAGGGGATGCGATAACTGGATAATGGGCATTAAGGAGGAATTGTGATGTGATGAGCACTGGATATGATACAAAACTCATTAATTATTAAACACCACATCTGAGACTAATGATGTACTATATGTTGGATAATTGAATTTAAATTCAATTCAATTAAATAATAATAAAAATGGAAAGGTTACAAGAACAGTGGGAATTTACAAAACATGGGCAGTTTAGACCCACAAGCTAAATCTAGTTAAATGCCTTTCCTTTCTAGGCCATGTATATACCTCCTACATCATTCAAGGTTCTCCAGAGAATATAATCAATAGGATATCTGTACACATTTTATACACACACACATATACATATACACACATTTGTATAATACTATATTTCATAAAATATATACATACATTTATATATAATGTATATAAATGTATATATACATTATATAAATGTATATATACATATTATATAAAGATATATGTGTATTTATGTATATTGTGTAGGAATACACACATATGAGTTTTTATAATAATATATTTTAATATATGTATATATTCATTATATATAATGATTACATGTATAAATATTGTGTGTCTTATGTATAATAATACTTGTATAACTATTGTGCATATTTGTGTGTGTGTATATGAAGAAATGTATTTTAAGGAATTGACTTGCATCATTGTAAGGGCTGGCAAGTGTGAAATACATAGGGTAGGCCAGCAAACTAGAAACTCAGAATTTGATGAGGCAGTCTTAAGGGAATTTCTTCTCTGGGAAACTTCAGATTTTATGTTTCAGAACTTTCAACTGAGTGGATGAACCCTACCCACAGCATGGAGGGTAATCTTTCTCTAATGTTAACTGATTATAGATATTAACTATCTACAAAATACCTTCACAGCAACATCTAGATTAGTTTTTGATTAAATAACGATAAATTAAATATTATAGCCTAAACAACTTGATATGTAAAACTAGCCATCCTCTCTTCCAAAATGCAATAAAATAGATAAAGAAATTTCTTAATAAATATAAGAGAAATGAAACTTTTAAAAAGAAGTAGATAGGCAACATACACTGTTTAGAAGTACTGACTTTGGAAATCATCAAATCAAAATTAAGACTCTAGTCCAGTCCCTTATTAGCTTTATAAATGTGGGAGTCAATTATAAAATTCTTCCCTCCCCCAAGAACCACTCCTTTCAGCCTCCATGTACCTGTATAATTGCCCTTTTGTTTTTTGTCTGGCCTACTGATGCACTTTTTTTTTTTTAAACAGTTGAACATGTCCAAGATGACCCACTATTATTTCTGGGTCTAGTTCATAAAAGCTGTACAGCTCCACCTGGTTTTTCCGGATCACTTATTTGGCTTTAGAAATCTGGCTACGTGAAAAAACCAAGGTGCAAGAAAAAAGAAACTAACCAGGGAAAGATGTCAGGCATTCCAGGTAAATGCCCAACCAGTGGGCAGGTGTTCCATATTAGATGAGGAACCAGATACATAAACAAGCCATCTTGACATTTTGATGATTTCAAGCCCATCACCATCTGACTAGAATCCTCTTCAGTTTCTATAAAATTAGATTATGAAGATTTTTTGGGAGGGATTGTATTAAATCTGTAAATCAATTTAGGGAAAATTGCTGTTAATGTAGTATTAAATATTCCAATCCAACAACTCAGCATATCTCTCCATATATCCTGGTTTTCTTTCATTTCTCTGTTCAAAGTTATAGTGTTTCAAGTTTGAGGTTATGCATATTTTGATAATGTATTTGTAGGTATTTTATGTTTCTCATATGAATGTTTTATTTATTTTTCTAATTGTTTCCAGCTAGTATGTAAAAATAAATTTAAATTTTGAATAGTGATATGTACTATACTATCTTGCTAAAATCATGTATTATTTGTAGTTTTTATTCTTCTTAGAAATTACCTAAGGTTATATATTTCAACAATTTTATTATTTTCAGGTAAAAGCTGTTTGATTTAGTCCTTTCCAATCTGACCGCATTTTGTTTATTTTTCTTACCTTATTGCAGTGGCTAGGATCTCCATCTAATGTTGATAAAATATAGTGAGATGAACAGGCTTCCATTGTTCCTGAACATAGTGGAAACAATTTCACATTTCCTTATTAGGATGCGGAATTTCTGTAGATATGCTTTATCCATTTTAGGAAGTTCCTTTCTCTTATTTCATCAAGAATTTTTAATGGGTAATGTCCATTAGATATTTTCAAATATATTTTAGAATTTTTTTCTTGTTTTATTAATTTGGTGACTTACACTGATTGATTTTAAAATGTTAAATCCAAAAGGACCTTATTGGTCATAATGTAATATCTTTTGTGCTGTTGAACTTGATTTGCTAATTTTTAAATATTCCTGTGTCTGTGCTTCTGAGAAAATATTTGTATACAATTGTATTTACTTACTTACTTACTTACTTATTTATTTTAAAGGTTTATTTATTTGAGACAGAAAAAGAGATGGCGGAGGGGCAGAACAGGAAGAAAAGAATCTTAAGCGGACTCCATGCTTAACACAGACCCCAATGCGAAGCTTGATCCCATGACCCTGAAATCTCAACCTGAGCCAAAGCCAAGAGTCAGACACTTAAACAACTGTGCCCCCCAGGCAGCACCCTTATAACTTTATTTTTGTGCAATATCTTTTCATGATCTTGATCTGAGTCATTCTGGCCTTATAAAAGGTGGTGGGGAATTATTTCACTCCTCTATTTTCTGAGTTTGTGTAGCTTTTGTACGACATATTTTTATGACATATCTTTTTAAAATGTTTGATAGATTTAACCAGTGAAACCATGAGTTCCTGGAGATTTTTGTTAAGATAGTTCATGATAACAAATTCAAATTCTTAATAAATATTGTATTCATAGGAATATTTTTTCATATTTTTTCTATTTTGGCAAGTTCTGTTTTTCAGGAAAATTTTCTGCTTCATTTTAATTGTAGAATTTATGGGCATAAAATTATTTATAATGACTCTTTATTGTCCCTTCCATCCTTTAACTCATTTCTGATATTGGTAATTTGTGGTTTCTCTATTTCTTAGCTATGAGTTTATTTTGTTACTGTTATTAGTAGGCCATATATTATGTTCTGTAATAATACATTTTATATATATTATATAAGTAAATTTTGTGCTTTTATTTATTTATATACAGAATATATAACATATAAACTGAATTATAAGTTATATACTATTATACTTAACTGGCTTATTAATTGTATTAGCGTTTTCAGAAGCAATGGGACTTTGCTATTTTACTTTGATTTTTTCCTACTTCATTGATCAATTTTTATCTTTATTTCCTTCTTTCCACCTACTTTAGATCTAATTCTGTCTCTCTCTCTCTCTTTCTTTTTTTTTCTAACTTAAGAATGTAGATACCTTGATTCATGGTTTCTTAGAATATTCTTTCTTAAATTCTTAAAAATTATTTCCCTTTAACCACTGCTTTATATCAAGGGCCAGTAAACATTTTCAATAAAGATTCAGATAGTAAATATTTTGCGCTTTATAAGCCATATAGTCTGTCACCACTACTCATATGATATGAAAATAGCCATAGATAGTATGTAAATGAACGTTTAGGCTGTATTCCCATAAAACTTTATCTATAAAAATAGGCAGCTAATTGGATATGGCCTTCAGGTTGTACTTCACTTATGCTTTTATATGTATCTCATGAATTGTGATAAGCTATATCTGAATTACAATTCATTATCATATACAATTTCTTGTGATTTTTTTGTCCATCGTTTATAAGTGGTTGCTTTAATTTCCAAATATATTACTTTTAATATTTAATGTTTCAAATATTTTACTTTTCCATCTTCTATATTGATTTCTAATTTAATTCCTCTTTGTTAAGAAAGCACAGCCAATAAAATTTTAATCTTTTGAAGGGTATTGGATTTTTTAAAAATTCAGAAACATATGATCTATTTTGGCTAATGTTCCATGTATAATTTGACATAGATATGTATTCTGCAGTTATTGGGTAGAATATTGTATAAACATTTTATTTCAATTTGTATGGCAATGTTAAGTGTTAATGAAATTCAAATACATAATTTTTATTTCTCTTATATGTGCTTTTGTCTGGGTGTTCTTTCAATTACTGATAGAATATTAAAATCTCAAAGTAGGATTGTAGATGTGTCCTTATCCTCCCTTTGTACTGTCAGTTTTGTTTTATGAATTTTGATGTATATACATTTGGAATTATTACAACTTCCAAATTTTTTTCTCTAATGATTGAAGAAAAAAGTTATTTAACATATTTGGACTCTCCTATGAGATTGTTGCCAATTAACATTTTGAGTGACAACTTTCTTATTATTCAGGAACTATAAAATATAGCTGCAGTAATTGGAAAGGCCATGGAATAATGATCTATGTTTCATTTCATCTTCACACTGTCCTCTCAGTTCACTATTTTGGCTGTATTTCTATGACCAAATGATAGCATCTAGCAACTAAAACATCAGTGCCTTTGAAGTAATGGCAAAGCTGATAGTCTGCTGAGATGCCCAAGCCAGAAACCTGTCTTTGCTAATGTGTATGATAGTCCTGTCAAATATGTCATTTATATTTAGAGTAACATATGTAATCTTAAGTGACAATGTATTGGAACACTCACTTCTGCTTTCATAAATCCATAAAGGTAAAAGCAAACCCACAGGATTTGAGGGAAAGACAATACATCCAGTCTAGATAAAAGCTGAATTGGGATCAAAGGTAAGCAAGTGAAGGAAAAAATTTGATAGCCAAAATTCGATTGGACAACTAAGCTTTGAGCATCGTGTGACTGGGTACAAGCACAAGCACATCTTTTTTTTTTTTTTTTTTTCTTGCTAGTTTGTTAGGGAAAATGGCTCTATGTATGAAGAACCAAAAAGATTGACCCAGTTAAGTCTCCTTGGGAGCAGGGTCAAGGCCCACTCAAGCTAACTCATGAAAGGAGTGATTTATTACAAGATGTCAGTAGGAAGCAATTGAGAATCTGAGGCTAAATACTAGGTCATAACGAGGTCTCTTGACAAATGGGACCAAGTGAAATTTTGACATTAAGACCAAAATGGGTGGTTGAACTCCTGAGGGCCATTGAATTCTAAAAGTCTATTGGCTAATTTAGTTATTCCTAATCTGTGGACTGCAGGTCCATCAGAAGTGAGCAAAGGGTTAAATATAAAGAATCTTTGACTCTCTATGCATACAATGTACTGAACTTTGAAAAACATTACTGTATTTAACACATGTATATTCTGCTGGAAGGAGAAACTGATGTCCCTGGGGAGCCTTGAGTTGAGCAACTGAGTCCTCAAGGTTTCATTTTTTTTTTTCAATTGTTCAGTATTTATTTCCTGTTAAGTGGACCCTTGGGGCACTTGAAAGGAGTTCCAAAATTTCTGCTTGAGGGTTCTATCTGCTGCAAGCAAAGTTGGACTGACTTAAAATTCAATGAGATTTGACAAATCAGTCTTAATCTGAGTTAACTGGCTAACTATTTTTATTTATTAAAGTATTATTTTAGTACTCTTCATAGATTGGCACTCTCGTCAGGTCTCTGGCATGTCTATTTTTTACCATGCTTTATCTTGCTTGGTTGGTTGCTTATATTACTTGATTGTGTGTGTGTGTGTGTGTGTGTGTGCGTGTGTGCACATGTGCACTTAATGTTTTAAGGTGTCAATACATTTACAATAGTTTTCAGTCATTTTCTCAAACACCGATAGGACATGAACAATATCGTGGATCTAAAAAGTTCTTTAGCATCTAAAAGGGGTCTTCATAGATGAAAAATGAGCAACTACTCTCTTGAACTGTAAAGCTGCCCGCTGCAAAAACACTATCTGTTTTTATTTTACTGTGGGATTTTTTTTTTTTATTTATAAGCTCAATCTTATTTATAAAAGACAACCAGAGTGTCCTTTTTCATTCAGAGATTGCTGTTTCCTTTTATTCATTTACCCAAATACCCACTTTCTCTATTACAGAAATCGCTTCTCATTTGACATCCACTTTTCTTCCTACTCCACCCATCTCCCACTGAATAAACTAACGCAATATGATTTGTAAAAATGTCAGAATTTACATCATCATCCGTCTATATTTCTCTTTCAAAGTAATTTAGAATCTGTGGCATTGTAAGAGTCTTTTAGCTAGGGGGTGGGATTATGCACATTGGGGAGGGTATGTGCTTTGGTGAGTGCTGTGAAGTGTGTAAACCTGGTGATTCACAGACCTGTACCCCTGGGGATAAAAATATATGTTTATAAAAAATAAAAAATTAAAAAAAAGAGTCTTTTAGCTTAAACAATTCTGAAATTTTTTATAGAGTTTTCCAGATGTTTTTTCTGAATGGAAACTTTGTCAAACCATAATCTGCCGGGACCTCAAAAAATATTTGGTTGGTAGTTTTTCCTTTTCCTCTCTCTGCTCCAAATTGAAATTGAGTTCTAGGTCATCTTTGGTCAGAAAAATTTTTTCTCCCTTCTTTTCCTTCCTCAACAGACCACGCTACACTTTTAAAGTAATAAAACATCATTTAAATGAAATGCACAAAGCAATAACCACTGAGTTCAATGCCATTAAATATTTATCAATACAATAGTACAAGTTTGACTGTGAAGTAAACATTAAGTCCTATAAATTTAATAGTTTCCTGTAAAAGGAAAAAAAAATTCTCTCCAAGCTTTGGCAACCCAGAATACTGGACTTAACAAATAAATAGTTCATAGTGTGCCAAAATGGAATTGCCAAATGATTGACCACATCCTATACTGTACAGGGAAAAGGCCACTATTGTTTGTACATGTGTGTTTCATTCAATATTTAACTTTGGTGGATAAATAGCATGAAGTTGGTATTTCTAAATTAACCTTTGTTTTTAACTCACTACAGATGAATGACTATAGGTGCAGAAAAAAGACACTGGAGGGCTTAGGGAAAGAGGAACATCAGGAAATCTTGACTTGATATGTCGGCTCAGATCAAGAATTGCCGATTTAAATTTGGAGGGATTAGACCACACGTAGTAAATTTTCTATACTGGCATTGATATATGTAAGAAAACCACCTACTGCTTCTGTGTTTTTTGTTTGTTTTTGTTGTTCCCCCAGGAAAGAATAACAAAAGTAAAAATTTAATGAAGTGGTTTTAAGACACTAAAAGGCAGAGGAAATTATTATGATCACACCCTGACACCAATGATGTTTCTTTAGTAAAAGCTATGTGTGTGTCATTAACAAAAGCTATCTTACATTGGAAAATTGTTATCGTTTTTCTTAATTTGTATTGGGAATACTGGAGGAATATATTCTGTGAGGGCTATATTGATTAATTCAATCACGGAACACTAAATTCAGAATATCTCCTTACACGTTGAAATATTCTAAAATGCACACACATATACACATACACACACCTACCTACCTTTGGTCTATTGGCCTCCTAAAGCAATAAATTACTGAAAGATCACAGATAATCCATATCAATGTAATTATGATGAATAATTAAATACCATTAAATATTTTATCCTAGAAATAGTTATGTATTTAGCAGAGAAGAAATAAATATTTTTATAACAATAATGATTATGAAAATAAGAATAACATTTCTAACAAAAATTATTACCTTTTTTAATGACTCTCAATGAATGCTGCAATATTAGAAGCACTCTTCTAGACAACGAACTTCCAACAAATCTAGGTGATTTTTTTAATCTCAGAGACTCCATAGAACCCTCTATACCAGATACCCTTCCAGAAAGCTGCGGCCAGGGCACACCTCTCTACAGTGGAGAATCCAGAATTTGCAGCTTTTCTGCATGAGTTATTTTCTATGCGCACCTCTCCTTTCTTCCTCTTGGTTATCAACCACTTTGCTTCTCTCTTTTTTTTTTTTTCTTCTCTTCTTTTCTCTTGTGGTTTTGTTTGTTTGTTTGTTTGTTTCCTCCTTCCCCTCTGCTCTTCAGTTGATTCTGCATTTCTGGTTTATGACCAGAGCCCCATTCCTTTTATCTCACCATTTCTCAGGAAGGAGAGATGTATATGTATATTTTGGGATATAAGTTCCAAAAAGATTAGTGAAGATGTCTGATCCATGGAGAACAAATTCAATGTCTGTGGGTAATACAATTCAGCGAAATGCATAATGAGGGGCTTATTTTCTAAGAGATCGGGTGCTGGAGGGAGGCTCCGCAGCTTCAGTGAAGACCCACTGAACCTACTGCCTCCGGGTCTGGATGTAGAAGGCAAGAGTGGTACCACAAATCTAGCCTAAGAAATTGGTAAATAAGAATGATATTCTGGTCATTTTATTTTATTTTAAAGATTTTATTTATTTATTTGACAGACAGAGATCACAGCTAGGCAGAGAGGCAGGCAGAGGAAGAGAGGAGGAAGCAGGCTCCCTGCTGAGCAGAGAGCCCTATGCGGGGCTGGATCCCAGGACCCCGGGATCATGACCTGAGCAGAAGGCCGAGGCTTTAACCCACTGAGCCACCCAGGCGCCCCTCTGGTCATTTTAGAACCCAAGACATCAGATTGGTTGTTGAATGTCTTTTTCCAACCACAGTGATAACTTTATCCAGTTCAACAAAGCAGATTTTATGAAATTGGAATGCTGGACTATGAATATGTGTTGTTCTCACATGGGCAGCCACTGTTTATATTCGGTGCTAATCTTCCAGAATTTTAGAAGAATCCAGTACCTCATGCAGCCATAAAAAACAAATCCCTTCCACCAAGCTTTTAGTGAGAAATGTGTATTTTGCTCGAGTTCATTGAAGAAGAAAAGAAGACGTATATTAAATGTTACATAACAAAAATCAAGATAAATCCTCATTTCTCATGTCTGTTCCTTTCTAAACATGTCTTGTGACCTCCAGCCACCAAATCATCTCTATAAAAACTTTCAGAGCAGCCGCTTTATTTTCTCCTTTCCTGTGTTCTGAGTTCCTGAACTAGAAATCCTCCTTTTGAATTTTTCTATATTTTTAATTCCATGCTTATTTTATGAGTAATTTAAGTCTATGACAGTTCTTTCCCACTTTCACAACTAAATCCATTTCACTTGATGCAAAGGCCAGCCAACCCCTTTGTTATAATGATGCACCCTCCTCAGACATCAATGACATGTGGCTAGTATGCCCCGTTGTCTCTTTCTTGTCATAAGTACAACATTTATGATGTATATTATATATACCACTAGTAATATAATTATATTATAATATATCTTATATTTAAAAATATGTGTGTATATATATTATTATTATTTCCAGCTATTTGATGTCATGCAAGGTCCTTAACCTTTCTAAGCCTCAAGAATAATAACAGTACTTATCTCAAAAGGGAATAAAATGTGCATGTGTATATGTATATGTATGTGTATATGTATATGTATATGTATATGTATATGTATATATTGTGGGTTCCGAATAGTGTCTGGCCCATTGTAAGTGCTACGGAATGGTATGTGTTATTATTTTTATCATATATATCATACCACCGGAGTTTACTAAAGGAGTTATAAAAATAGAAGTTTCAAAAAGACTAAAAAGTGTAACTTAGCTAATCTGGCTCAGAGGACAACTTAATAAAAAATATTTAAAGAGAACTAAAGTATTTTTCCCCTTTGGCAAGACTCAAGTGTCACACTCTGACCTTGTGCTGCACCCCAAGAAAAGTTCTTATCTTCACAGGAATCTCTGCCTTCTTTCTGGTTGTGCCTAGAGGGGGTGATCAGATGACCTAACTCACTTAGGGTGTCAAAATGTACATAGGAACGTGCATAGCGAGCTGTCATTGCCTTGCTCCAGGCATCTTGCCAGGTTGTGAAGTTGAATATTCAGTTGGGTTTGTATCTCATCATCACAGCTACGGACCGGGGGGGACCAAAAGGGCCAGACAGCGATGAATTAATGAAGCTCTGTGGGAAGTCTAAATAGAGACAAAAGTTTTCATCTATATTTGTTTAAGAATGTTGAAGTAGAGCTTGCTTTCCAAATGCCATGTCTAATTTAAGAGCAGGCCTGCAGTGGTAATAGTCCAATATCACCATGTCTCTACTGCCTGCTAAAGCTGATACCAGGAGACATCATGCTGTGGAAACAATTATATCAACATAATTGGAAAATATTTTTTCGGTGCAGTTCTGCCTTAATTAAAGCTCATTTTACATCTTGGGGAAGGAAGTGTTTTCTCAAAACTTTGGGGGTATATTTAATGTCTCAAAAATTAAAGCCTAGATCAAACACACAAAAGAAGGCTAATGTAGATCAGGGATACAGAGAATCAAATAGAGATTTTTACTTCAGGTGATGAAGTTTTGAATCCTAGTCCTGCCACTTATTGGCTAATGACCTTGGGCAGGTGACTTCAAGTCTGTACCTCTAGGTTTTTCTACTGAAAACATTTATGACTAATGTGTGCTTCTGTGAATTGTTGTGGGAAATAATTTGCCCATGAAAATATCTTGAGAAGTATAGGGGTAGAAAGTGAGATCCTGGGTAGATCTGGTGATAGCAAATCTACTCTGCATCACCAAATGAGAGAAAATTGTTTTATGCTTCTGAGAGTAGCATAAAGAATGGAAAGGATTTCAAAAGAGAAAAGGGAGTTGGGGGGAGGAATTAACAAAATGGCCTAAGGCTAGCCCATGTGGCTTCATAGATCTCAGGCAGTGGGTGTCCGTACTTACAGGAATTTTAAGACATTAAATAACAAGAATATCTAATATACAATTTTTAGGGTTGTTCTCTGATATTGGTGCAATCCCTCCCACTCCAGAATGGAATAGATATCCAGTGATATCTACCAATAACATCAGTGATTAGGTGTTTTATTGTTGGTGACACTAGTGGTGGAAATTGTAAAGAGGAAAGATTAAGCCAAGTTTTATCTCTGGTTCATCACTGTGTAGAAAGAGGGCACTGTAGGAAATAAGAGCTTGAGGAAATTAGTCCACTGGAAAAATCACAAGTATCTTAGAGAAATCAGGATAACTATTGGGTGCAGAAGAAGGATTTGAGGTGAAAATCAAAGAACTTGGCAGGCCCACCTGATATCTGGGCTATAGACATACAGCAATCAGTATGTTGACTGATATGCTTATATATTCAATAAATGGTTATTACTCTTATGAAGCCAATGAGGATACCTTAAACAATAATATTCTATTTTGAATAAGTAATATTTTACCCTTTAAATGTCATTTCACTTTTTTAAAATTTATTTTTTATTTATTTTTAGCATAACGGTATTCATTATTTTTGCACCACACCCAGTGCTCACTTTTTTTTTTTTAAAGATTTTATTTATTTATTTGACAGACAGAGATCACAAGTAGGCAGAGAGGCAGGCGGGGGCGAGGTGGGAAGCAGGATCCCCGCTGAGCAGAGAGCCCGATGTGGGGCTCTCTCCCAGGACCCTGGGATCATGACCTGAGCCAAAGGAAAAGGCTTTAACCCACTGAGCCACCCAGGCAGCCCATCATTTCACTTTTTAATCTCCTTATCTCATGGATCAGGTTGTTCCTTCCCTCCCCTAATGGTTTTCTCCAAAATATTAGTAATCACAATCCATTCTTGACTGATTACATATTTGAGGATAGATTTTCCAGGTGCAAGTTTATATCCATATTTTCTGCTCATAAAGCATAATAAAGTGCTGGTGCATAGGTGCAGTCAACAAACCTCTCTTGACTAAATCAATGCATTTGTGTTTGATTCTCACAATAATAAATAGGAGAGATATTGTTTCCTTTCCTTTATGGACAAACTGCAGATCAGAGTGATATGCCCAAATTCACATAGGTAGTCAGTGACAGTCATGGCTTGGACCTAAGTCTTCTCAGAGATTAGAATTCTTCTCATCTTATTTCATTCATAGCAAGATTTTTCCAAACAGATAAGGCAAAAAGTAACATAATTTAAAATTTCTGAGATATTTACTTAATTTTATGGAAAATTAGACAATTTCTCCTTCCTACTGGTTATTACTCTAAAAAGAGATTGAATGTTTGATAACAGATTTTACAAATCGGTGTCCCTGCTGGATTTAGCCTTCATTCTTCAAAATGAATTTGCATAACTTTTAATTTGTCATGTTATTTCCAACCAAGAAGAAATGAATGCACTTCGTGTTTGGTATAATGAATCCATGACCTAGAGATGTATTCTGGGATCTTAAAATCCTGAACATAGATTTTGACTTTAGATGGCTATATGCTGCTTATCCCAACACATTGTCTTTAAGTTGAAAAAAAAAAAAAAAAAAGGCATTTGGCATCAGAAAACAGAAACTGTGGTCCCTAGAGTCCCAGATGCTCTCAAAAGCAAAACACTGACCAAGTTCAGAGAAACCTATCATTTACTTTTCTCTTACTCTTATCTAGCTTTATTATCAAACTCTGTTCTAATCTCAGATTAATGCTTGGAAGTCAGTTTTTAACTTCACACTTTCACAGATTTGTTATCTCTTTGCTACTCAACTAAGTGCCCAATTTTGGCCATGTACTCTTATCCTTATGTTATACTTCGGTGACTGTATCAGTTTCAGAGTTTTCCAGTTAAAAATGACAGAAAACAGAAATGCATTGGTTTAAAAAAACATGGGTTTATTTAACATTATAACAAGAAATCTAGAGGGATCCACTCGAGCTGGGAGGACTGCTTAGAGATGGTCTCAGTGTCCTGCTTTTTCTATTTCTGTCTCAATCCGGAAGCTTTTCCTCACATAGTTTCAAGATGGCAGCTGTGTCTTCAGACATCTAGTGGGAAAGTCTTGGGAAAGTCTGGCCATTTCATTTATGGAGACCTAACTTTATATTCATAGAGACCTTAGTCTGTCTTTTTTGACCAGGTAGGCATCAAATGGCTGACACTAGCTAGAAGGTGGCTAGGAAAAAAAGGTTAGTGGATGAGAGCAGGAAAAACCAAGAGGGTCTACATAAATGATCTTACAGTTTTCCTCAAAATTCTAACTTTACTCTTCTTTCCTCAGATCACAGGTCTCTAATATATAGGAGAGAGGATAACTATAATATACTTAATGTCTACAATAAAACTTCAAGTCCCAGAATCTGAGAATCTCAGACTTGCCAAAGACTTCAAAGGTCATCTGGACCAATCTCGTATTCAAGTTTGATTTTTATGAAAATGAATTTGTTCAGCCTGTGTTAGAAAATCTTCAGCGATTTTGACCAGCTAGCAGCTGGGTAAGGCTATTGCCAGCAGAATGTGGCTTTTGATTCCTTTTAGCACTCCCTAAGAGAACCACCTACCAGATAAACTGTGTCTCTGGTCAACATTCTCCCTGGGGTCAGATGAGAGGGAGGGAAGGTGCGTAGGATACACAATAGCTTACTGATCTGGAGTCCTTTTTCCCATGTAGCTGCTGGTGGTCTGGAAGACAAACAAACAACTGGAATATTTTGAGGGCAAAATTAATGGTTAGAACAAGAAATGCTATCAAGGAGATTACCAGCATGCCCCTTGCCTAGGACGTTAGCCATTCTCCGAAGGCAACGTGGGTGGGTAGGCTAAATTGTCAGTTCATTTTGCTGAATTAAAAAGGGAAGAATGTCAGAAATAAGGGCTGAGGCATTCAGAAGGTCTAGTATGACTGGAAAAAGGAAGCTGTGTGGATAGTGACAGGCTTGAATTAGCTCAGCTAGGTGGAGACATTTTAATGTTTTCCTGGCAGCCTAACTTACATCACATGTATATAAATATATTTACATACTGATGTTTAATAGCCAGGGAAGTGAGAAAGGAAGGAGCCTTTTTTTTTTTTTTTGAGTGACCCATTCATATTTTTTGAAATAGTATATAAAATGAACATTCTCACAGATCACATGTTTTTGAAAAACAAAATAAAATGATACTAAGAAATCTCTAAATTCATCCACCACATTGTCATGGACAGATAGCATCAAAATATGCACAATGACCTTTTCAAACTGCTGTGGAAATTGATATGACTGCAAACAACTGTTACTATGCCCTTTTTAGCCATAGTTCTGACATATTTTAGATAATAAGGAAAGCACAGAATTGAAAAAAAAATATTTTTTACACCTAGAAAGAAGAATTGTGTGCTATACAAAGTCTATAATATAATGGATTTGATACAATTGTTACTATGTTAGGTTTTATTTTCAAATCTTTAAAATGTATATGTTTTCCTGTTTCCTCTGAGAGATAACAAAAGAATTAGCAGAACTTGCTCAGCAATTCACAAAGATTTGATTGACAACACAAAAACATTTACTAAACCACTTAGCTCATAGTATTCTATTGCTTTATTTCAAATAAGGAATAATTCTGTCTTTGAGAGTTGCTTAGTTCTTGTTATCAGTGTATATTTATATGTTTACTATTTTATTGACAGCTTAATTTTTTATATGCACATAAAAACTACCGATCAAGTCCTTAATATAAATAATAGAGGCTAATTTGAATCTTTCCATACACACACAGCCTCCTATATCAGCAACAGTAAAAAGGAGACACCTTCAAAATTTTTCCCAGTTCTCATTTCTAACTTCATCCCATTTTCAGTCCACCAGAACACACTGACACCTTAGAACACCTATATATATATATAGATAGATAGATAGATTTGGTAGATAAACACACACACACACACACACACACACACACACACAGAGGCAGATAGATGGGTAGAGGAATAGAAGGATGAATGAAAATAGATTCAGTGCTTCAAAACAACGGTTGACACTTCACTTCTCCTTAAACAAAGGTTTTGGAAAAGACTTCTTGCATTCCAGAAAGAAGCCCATTGGCTTTCTGGATTAAAATGGCTGTTAGAGCAAGAGATGTACTTTTCTTCTTTTTGAGATTTTAATGACTTAAGATTTATAAGAAAGTATTATTTTGGTAATATCTTCTGTAACCAGGACTATGGTACATTGCTTACATCTCTGGATTTGATTTCATTTTGACTTACTGAAGTGAAACATTTACCTGAAGTAGGATTAGGGAAACATTTATCAAGTATAGACCAAAGGTTCATAATATGCCTCATAATATTTCGATGACTGGACAAGTTCTGTAAATTCAACAGCCTCAAATCTTCCAACAATCTCTTTTGTTTCTGCTATTACAAGTCTACTCTGATGCATTATATCTGCAATACTCCACAGTTATCCTGTTTTTACAGCACCTCTTTGAGATTAGCCAATGACCCATTCACTCATGTTCATCTTTGGAGGAGAGAATTGAACCCCAAACTGTTAAAACTATGTTAAGTATAAAGAATAAATGAGAAAGGAGCCTAATGCTCAGGAATTCACGTGATGGCCTTATGGGCATTTGGTTGCATGTCAGGTCTGTTATCAAAAGAAGATCGAGGGGTACCTGGGTGGCTCAGTGGGTTAAGCCTCTGCCTTTGGCTCAGGTTATGATATCACGGTCCTGGGATCAAGCCTACTGAGCAGAGAGCCTGCTTCCCCTCCTCTCTCCCTGCCTTCTGCTCTGTCTACTTGTGATCTCTCTCTCTCTCTGTCAAATAAATAAAATTAAAAAAAAAAATAGAAGATGAACTAAAAGCTACCCTATATCATGATTCTTATATCCTTTGTTATTGCTTAAGGTATGCAGTAATTTGTTTTCTTGTTTTTCTTGTTGTTGTTTATTTGTCTTTTTCTTTCATATTATCTCTCGATTCTTCCATTTTTGCTGGTGTGTGCAAGATAACTCCATAGAGATTCTGGTTTATAATTTATTTTTAGGCTACTTTTCATTATGATTACAGATAAGCCATAAAACCTAAATATGGTGATGCTTTGTATGATTTTGCCTTTATATTGTACTGTACTTTGTATTGTACTGAATTTTCTACTGTAAGTCTAACTACAAAGATAGGGCCAAACTGGGTTATATCCATGAGCCAAAAGCCATCACACTCAGTGGTCTGTTCACAAAGATCCTTCATTGCATTGTGGGAGAACGTGACTGAAGAAAGAGAGAACAAATTCATTCATTCATTCAACCAAGGAAGTACCAAGAAACTCCTATGTAATATACTAAATACTGAAATGGGGATACAGGAGTTTATAAATAACTGTGTTTGTCCTACAAAAATCCTCAATGTATATTTGGAGGAGTCCAATGGGGAAGTCAGAGGCCACTCAAGGTAAATTTCCCCTACTTCCTCGTGTTAACCTATGTTCTTTGACAGTAAGTTAAAAATTAATAGAGTGTTGGTACCAGGAAGTGACTTGACTGGCAAAGGTAATCTATTCAAATTGAACAGCTTGAGAAGAGTTTAATATGACTTCCCTTCACTTTTCCATTCAGGCAGAATGGAAGGAAACCACAGAGGGTAATATAATGCTAAAGCTTCAGGGGCTGGGGAAGGACGTATTACTGGAATCTGAAGAAAGCTACATGGAAAGCTTCTCTAGGGAGGAGCTAAAATCTTGGGTTAATAGTTTGGGACTGCTGTCAGTTTAAGATAACACTGGAGGGCAGGACATGGAAGAATAGCTGACTGTACCTTTCTCTTTACTTCCTCCAAACCCTTCCTTGCCGGACTCCATACTATTCAAATGCATCTTGAAGCTGAGCAAGGGAATCATCTAAGTCAGCTTTCAGGGACATGAGAAAGGGTGGAAAGTAGACCAGAAACCATTCTGCACAATTATCAAAGCACAGATTCTAAAGCTGGACTGCATAGGTCCAAGCATCAGCGCTGGGACTTTCCAAGTATGACCATAGGCAACTTATTTATGCTTTGTTGCCTCTATTTACTTATTTTCATAATGGAGAGTAATACCAGCACTTCAAAATTGAGTTTCGCTTAATAAAATTTTAATTTTTGAACAGTTTTAGACTTATAGGAAGAGTGAGAAGATAGTATACAGAGTCCCATATGGCCCACATGCAGTTTGTCCTATTGCCACTGTCTTACATAACTGGAGTAGATTTGTTGCAATTAACAAGTCAATATTGATAAATTATTATTAAATGAAGTCCATGCACTAATCAGATTTCTTTAGTTTTTATTAGGTCTTTTTCTGGTCTTGGATGTCATCCAGACTACACACTGCATTTAGCATCTCTCATTCTTTGGTCTCCTCTTGCCTGTGACAGTTTCTCCATCTTTTTTATCCTTGATGACCTTGATAGTTTTGAGGGGCACTGGTTGGGCACAGATGAAGAATATAAACCACAATGGACCTTAACTAGGATTTTTAAAATTTGGGATATAATTAACGTGCCATAAAATTCACATTTCAAATGTTACAGTTTAGTGGGTTTTAGTATGTATACCCGGTTCTTCAGCCATTACTCCTATCTAATTCTAGAATAATTCTGTCACCCCCAAATGAAATCCCATACTCACTTACTACTCCCCCAATCCTCTGGAAACCACTAATTTACTTTGTATCTCTATGGATTTGTCCATTCTGAACAATTTGTATAAATAGAATCATACACTATGTGGCCTTTACTGCCTGGATTCCTAAGCTGTTGTATGTGTTACCAATTATTCCTTTATGTGGTTAAATAATATTCACTTGTATGGATATACCTTATTTTATTTTTTAGTGCATCAGTTGGTGGACATTTGGGTTGTTTCTACTTTTTGGCTATTACATTCAACGCTGCTACGAACGTTTGAATATGAGTTTTTGTGTGAGCATATGTTTTCAGTCTCTTGGATATGTGTCTAGGGATAGAAATGTTGGATCATATAGTAATGTTTGGGGACTCAATGTTTGGGGACTGCCAAATTCTTTTATATAGTAACGGCTCTATTTTACATACCCGCCCAGCAGGGTATGAAGTTTCCAATTTTTCCACATCCATGTCAGCACTTGGTATCATCTGTCTTTTTTGACTTGGTCATCCTAGTGGGTGTGACATGATATCTTACTGTGGTTTTGGTTTATATTTTCCAGATGGCTAATGGTGCTGGGCATCTTTTCATGTCCTAATTTTCCATTTGTGTATCTCCTTTCCAATAATGGGTATGTGAATTTTTTTGCCCACTTTTAAGTTGAATTACTTTTCCTTTTTCATTTTGTGTAGTAAGAGTTCTTAATATATTCTGGGTGCTAGGCCAGTTAGGAGACATACAGTTTACAAATATTTTATTATATTCTGTAGGTGGTCTTTTAACTATGTTGATCATATCCTTTGAAACACAAAATTTTTAATTTTGATGAAGTCAACTCATTCGTTTTTTTTTTGTGTGTGTGTGTATGTTCTTGTGCTGCAGGTGTCATAACAATAACAAAAAAATGTGAATTTCAAGGTCACAACAATGTATAGCTATGTTGTATTCCAGACTCTCATAGTTTTAGCACTTACACTTAGGCCATTGATCCATTTAGAATTAATTTTTGTATGTGGTGTGAGGTCAGAGTCCAATTTCATTCTTTTGCATGTGGATATTCAGTTTCCTTAGCACTCTTCGTTGAAAGGAATAAATTGGTATTTGTCAGTATTTCCCTCATGAATAGACTGGGCTTATGGATTTGAGAAAGGAGGTCATAGAGCTGAAGTTCCATTCTTATCACATCATATGGTCATGAATTTTACCACAGTGAGGTTAACCTTGATCACCTGGATTAGGTACTATTTGTCAGGTTTCTCCATAAGTTATTTTCCCTCCTCCCTTCTCCATCCCACTATTCATATTACACACTTTCTTAAAAATTTTTTTACTTATTTGGGGCGCCTGGGTGGCTCAGTTGGTTAAGCGACTGCCTTCGACTCAGGTCATGATCCCGGAGTCCCGGGATCAAGTCCCACATCGGGCTCCCAGCTCCATGGGGAGTCTGCTTCTCCCTCTGACCTTCTCCCCTCTCATGCTCTCTCTCTCACTCTCTCTCAAATAAATAAATAAATAAATAAATAAATAAAATTTTTTACTTATTTTAGAGAGAGAGTGAGAGCTACAGAAAGAGAGAGATGGAACACACAGAGGGAGAGGGAGAGGGAGAAACTCAGACTCCCCTCTAAGCAGGGAGCTGGACTCGGGGTTTGATCGCAGGACTCCGAGATCATGATCTGAGCCTAAGGCAGACGCCCAACCAATAAACCACCCAGGTGCCCTGTGCTATATTCTTTAGAAGGAAGTTATTATGCTTTACCCACACTTAAGGAGAGGGGAGTTATGTTCCACCTCTTTGAGGGCAGAGCATCTACATAAATTCTTCAGAACAGGAAATGTATTCTTTCTCATTTTAGAAATTCATTCATTATATCAGTGTGCACTCATAAATATTTATTAAGTACTTCTGATTATAACCCAATAATTCTTTGTTTATTTTATTGCTTAGATTGTTGCATTTTAGCCTGTGTTCTCTCAGTTGTCTCCTTTGACATAATCATATTATTGCATTATCATTTAAGTATTTTACTACCTTTTGGAATTTCAAGATATTCCAGGTTTATCTTGTATATTTCATGTTCCCACCTAGAACCAGTTATTTCTTCAAGGGACAAATATTCCTTTTAATGGCAAAGAGTATTAGGACCTGTTATCCCGGGGCTCCTGGATGGCTCTGTCAGTTAAGTGTCTAACTCCTGATTTCAGCTCAGGTCATGATCTCAGGTTTGTGAGATTGAGTCCCACATCCATACTAGGTATGGAGCCTGGCTGGGATTCTCTCTCTCCCACTGCCTCTTCCACAACCTCTTTCTTAAAAAAAAATAAATAAATAAAAAATAAGGAAAAAAGAAGAAGAAGAAGACGAAGAAGCAGAAGAAGCAGCAGCTGTTATCTAGGCCAGGTTATTCATTTTCATTAGGTATTAGGAAGTCACTGTATCTCTGTCCTCTCAGCTGACTAGTAAGCTAAATAGAAGTTCACACTGATATCACCAACCTTCATACATTACCACATGGACTATATTTGCCTTCTTTACTCACTTATCTATAACCTACTCCACCAACAGGGAGGAACCTAGCTCTCATGAGTTTTTTAACACTTCATACAGGACAAGTTTTCTGGCAATGAAATCCTTGAGGTTTTCTTTTTTTCCTTTTTTAAATTCTGTTTTTGTCTTTAAACTTTCTTCATTTTTCAATGCTAGTTTTATTGGCCATGGAATGTAGGTTCATATTTTTTTTTCCTCACAATGCTTTAAATGTTTCATTCCACTCTCTTCTTGGCTATATGACTTCTATGATTAATGGGCTCTAATTCTTGTCCTTGCTTTTCTACATGTAAATTTTTTTGTTTTTGTGGTTTTTTTCTTTGTTTTTGTTTTAGTTTTTTAATCTAGATACTTTCAAGATGGTCTTTTTGTCTTTGGTTTTCTGTAATTTGAATATGATATGCTAGGCGTGGTTTTTTTTAATATCCATCCCTCTGTATCTTTAATTTTTCTGGATTTTTTTTTAGTAACTGTCATTATTTTGGGACAGTCCTTAGTTATTATTTTTTTAAAGGTTTTACTTATTTATTTCACAGAGAGAGAGAGAGATCAGAAGTAGGCAGAGGCAGGCAGAAGGAGAAGGGGGAAGCAGGCTCCCTGCTGAGCAGAGAGTCCTATGTGATGCTCGATTCCAGGACCCCGAGATCATGACCTGAGCCAAAGGCAGAGGGTTACTCCAGTGAGCTACCCAGGTGCCCCAGTTCTTGCTTATTATTATTATTAAAAACCTTTCTTTGCCCCATTCTGTTTATTTTCCTCCCAGCAATGTGTATATTCCACTTTTGAAGGTATACCTCAATTCTTTGTTATTCTGTGTGGTTTATTAATTCTCTTTTTCTCCTTATGTTTATTTTGGGCATTTTCTTATAGCCTGATTTCAGCCTCATTTGTTTTTTCCTCTAACTTGCAGAGTCTAGTAAAAATTCAGTAATTGCACTCATCTTTCTCTGGTACAGTTCTTTTTATTTCTAGTATTTCCTTTTGGTTCTTTCTACTTTAGATATGTTCTACTTGACTCAAAGAATCTCTATTTGTTTATCCATAAGACCAGAAATGTGAATTAAATGTATCATTAAGTCAATTAAGGAAACATATTTCAAATATCTATATTTTTGGAAATGATAAGATTAAGCACTCAGACAATTGAGTTTTCCTTTAAAAAAATCATTTTCTTTGGTCCATCTAAATTTATTTCCATGCTTAACTTAGTATCGGTATCTAATTGTAGTTGCACATTCAAGTGAGATTGCTATAATATTTAGTGTCAAGACAGGTACAGAACCACAACACAATACTAAAATTTAAATCCTGGAGTCAGAAAATTATCAGTGGCTCAATCAGAGTCAGTAATATAATGAGAAGTACCCACATTAGGGTGAAGGAAATTGGAGGACTAGAATCTCTGAGTAATTTCCAAGACCATGCAACTCACTCTAACCTGAACACCAGGTGATAGACTAAGACTGAAGGAATATGTGAGCAAAATTCTTATAAGCAGACTCTTGTCATTTCATTTTGAAGGCTAAGAACTACACTCTTGTTCACTCATATTTGAGCAAATTAAAGGCATAGTATGGTAACACTATTATCGGATAAACAATGAAGAGCGGACAAAACTTGCTTAAATCCTGTCTTGGAAGAGGCCAATAAGAAAGAAAGAGAGAAGAAAGAAAAAAAGAAAGAAAGAAAGAAAGAAAATGAAAAGAAGGAAGGAAGGAGGAAGGGTGGGAGGAAAGGAAGAAAAATAAAGAAAAACAAAGACAGGGAAAGAATGTTCATAGCAGCAATGGCCACGGTCGCCAAACTGTGCAAAGATCCAAGATGACCTTCAACGGACGAATGGATAAGGAAGATGTGGTCCATATACACTATGGAGTATTGTGCCTCCATCAGAAAGGATGAATACCCAACTTGTGTAGCAACGTGACGGGACTGGAAGAGATTATGCTGAGTGAGATAAGTCAAGCAGAGAGAGTCAATTATCATATGGTTTCACTTATTTGTGGAGCATAACAAATATCATGGAGGACAAGGGGTGTTAGGAGAAGCGAGTTGGGGGAAATTGGAAGGGGAGATGGACCATGAGAGACTATAGACTCTGAAAAACAATCTGAGGTTTTTGAAGTGGGGCGGGGCAGTGGTGGGAGGTTGGGGGAACCAGGTGGTGGGTATTAGAGAGGGCACGGATTGCATGGAGCACTGGGATGGGTGCAAAAACAATGAATACTGTTATGCTGGAAAGAAATAAAAAATTGAAAAATTAAAAAAAAAAAGAAAGAAAGAGAAGAAGGAAGGGAAGAAAGAAAGAAAGAAGGTCCATGATAACAAACATATATGCAGCTATTGCATGTTATAGAATTTTTAAGCAAATGCTGTACTTCATCACGATTCATTAGGCTTAACAAATGTTGTTGAGTTAAATCTATAAACCATATTCCCCACCATCCCTCTAAATTCCAATTTTCAGTTCAGAAGAAGAGTGCACTGTTTTTTTAATCAAAGTTCCTCAAAGCATTTCCTTTTGAAAAGGTTAGCATCAATCTGAAACACTGGGGAAACTGCAAAAATAACTTTAAACGGCAGCACTTTATTTTTAACACAAGCAACAAACTATTATTCTTTTCTAATACTGTGAATTGAAGAAAGTAGAAAGGTGTTCAAACACTGTACTGCTAGAATATTCTTGTTTTCTTCTTCGAAATAGGAAGAAGAAAACACTTCTTGCAATCAGTTGAAACAATAATGTGGCAGGGATAATCATTACAGAGTAAGATTCATTCTCAAAACTGTCACTAAACACTCAGCCTAGGTATCTTCATGCACTGACTCAGCTAAATGATGTCATTTCTTTTTTTCTTTTTAAGCAATAGTGAAATCCTGATTCTGACAGACTCCATTCCTTTCTCAAAAATTCAACTCCATAATAAGGTAGAGCTCACTATACTTCCATTTAATTCCTGTCAAAGTTATCACAAGTAATTTGCTCTCTAATGAAAATAACAAAAGGGCCATGTCTCATTTTGCAGGCAATTTTTAGTAGAAAACACAAGGGACTGAAATACTGGCAACTTATTTTCTGGTGGTAGGATTAGTTTATTGTGAAAGAAAGAAAGAAAGAAAGAAAGAAAGAGAGAGAGAGAAGGAAGGAAGGAAGGAAGAAAAGAAAGGAAAGGAAAAGAAAAGAAAAGAAAAGAAAAGAAAAGAAAAGAAAAGAAAAGAAAAGGAAGGAGGAAAAAGAAAGAAAAGGTAAAAAGCTGCGACTGGAAGGAGGTGGGTAGAACTAATGGAGCTCTTAAGGGGAAAGATAAGTCTTTTAATCCTTGAATTCCCAGTCCTAGCATGTGGCTTTATGTTCAATTATTGTTTCTGTAATGAATGAATGAATGAATGGATGACCACACTATGAAAATTCCTACAAGAGTGTTTGTTTTTAAAGAAAGTAAATCCTCATGTTCCTTTCGTTTCCTTTTCTTTTTTCTTTTCTTTTCTTTTTCTTTTCTTTTCTTTTCTTTTCTTTTCTTTTCTTTTCTTTTCTTTTCTTTTC
>NC_081569.1:120647985-120691577 GCF_022355385.1 Mustela nigripes | reverse complement strand
CCTCCTTGACTTTTTTTTTCCCTTTTCCTTCCTTGACTTTTCCTTTCCTTTCCTTTTCTTTTTTTCTCTTCTCTTCCCTTCTGTTTTCTTTTCGCCTCTCTTTTCTTTTTTTGCTCTGCTTTTGTTTCTTTAAAATATAATCATGAGGGGAGATCAGGTTAGAACCCAATTCATAGTGGTGTCTCACACAAGGCAACCACTGTTTATACCTAAACCAGGTACAACTGTGCTTTCCTAAATAAGATTCCCAAAGCCCCCCTTCTAACAATTACCTTTCTTCAGAACTTACATGTGTAACACATAGGTCACTCAAATCGAATCTCTCTCTCTTTCAGTGTGGAACCTTTCTTTTCTTCTAAATTTGCTCCATTTTAACTACTAGATACTTTTATAATAATTCTACTAGATATCCTTCCACCTGGTCAGAGGGGACTCCCATCAAATGTGCAAGTTCAACCATGCCGTTTTCCCACTTAAGCTGCACTCATTTTCTATAACCCAGAGAAACCCCAGATTCCTAGTTGGGCATTTGAACCCCTCATGATCTGACCCCAGCCTAACCGTTCATTCTCATATCTGCCTCTTGCTCTATACAACGTAGAACTAAGTGACAGAAAATTGCTTTGGATTCCCTAGAAATACACTGTACTGCTCTCTTCTGGTAAGTAAATGACATTCTTCTTGATTAAATTAGCTTCCTTACCCTGCTTCCCTGTCTGCTTCCCTTCCCATTTATTTCAAAAGCAACTACAATAGTATCTTCTCTATTAAAAAAATCCCTAATTGTTAAGTAGAGGGATGTAAAATGGGGGTTAAAAACATGGCATTTGGATTTAGGTAGATAAAATAATGAATTCCTGGTCTTCCACTTACAAGCCATGAAAGTAAGACCCTTCCCCCTGGGTCATTATGATGGTATTGATTAGAATGAGGACAATTATACTTACATTCTTCAGTGAGGACTCAAGGAGCATTGTTTATGAAGCACTTTGCAGAGAATGTGGAACATAATGAATATTTCATAGTCAGCACTAATGCTTATTGTTATTTTTTACTGTTGTTATTTAGATGATTTTCTATGTGTTTTGTCTGCTCATCTATCATTACATGAAACACATGAGACTGAAAATATATCTTTGCATATTATATATTCCTTTAAACTGCAAGATACTGAGGACACATACTATGTCTGTTCAGTATTTACTATCCTCCAAACAGTAAATACCCTTTTTTTCCCTTTCTGACTAAATGTCTATATTCAGATAAAGCTCATAACTTCCCAACTTATTAGCTGTGTACACGTTAAAAATTATCTCCATTAGCATCAAGGAAATAAAGCCAAATTGCAAAGCAATTAGCCAATTGTATTTGTTTTTGTTTTTGTTTTTGTTTTCCTTTTGGCTCATTTTAAATACATACAGACTAAATAACCTCTCTAGTTTCTCTTTGAATTTTTTTAATGCACAGATGGTATTTTGGGTATAAATAGAAAAATTATATCTTTTTGAGTTTTCAAAATATGCTGAATTCAATAAAATTTTAATGTGTATTTATTTATGAATACTGGAAGAGATAATAAATGCTTTTAGGACAAACACTTTGACCAGTCTGAAATGTTAAAATGTAGTTCCTGTTACTAAAAAAATCTCAATCTTTTTAAAACCTTTCTATAAGACTTTGTTAAATATCAATTCTAAGACATGATAGGAAACTCAAGAGTCTTAAAAGTCATTTACTGATAAAAGTTTTAAACCAGAAAAGTCCAGCATGTAGACTCAGAAACTAAAAGGCAAGCCATTGATATCTTCTCAACTAAATTACTTATATTTTATTAGCATATTTATTAGCATATTATTAGCATATTAGTAGTAGATGCCAACTTCTTCTGATAGATCTAAAAATAGAAGATTTCCATTTTCTTTTCTTTGGTCTATTACAAGTAGTTTCTTCTCCCTCTTTGTGGGAAGGGTTGGGAATGAATGGTTGGGATGGAAAGCTATCTTCCCAAAAGCAGGATGAATTTCTCTCTTTTTTACTAGCAAATATCAGCTGCACAGCTATTCCACTCTCATTTCCTATTATGAGAAGGGAAAAAAAAAAAAAAAACCTCTTTTTTTTTTTTTTGTCCTATGTTTCATTCTTTGCTTTAATGGATTATTGTCCAGGTTACTGATTGAATTTCAGGAGGTATTACTACAGGAAAGAGATTGATAGATTTTTGTGGCAGGAAGCAAAGGGTGGTGAGCTGGAAAAAGGCGGAGTCTGAAAAATGTGGGAGAAGCAGGGTCACATGGGTATTAGGATTCCTCTAACACGAACATGGTCTCAGAGAAAAGACAATTTGTAAAAGATTCTGGCAATAGAAAAAGAAAATAAAAGAATAATTCTAAAGCAAACAAAGCAAATGTGTTATTTTATTGCCGAAGAATAAAATAAAATAAAGAATAAAATGAAAATCCTTCCAAGTCCTTCATTGCTCATATTCCCACTAGTCAAAATCTTCCCCAGCGGCCCTCATCAGCTCGTCTCTTAGCCAGCAGGTGAGTGCCATGAGAATGTGCTCTTGGTCCAGCTACTCTTAAGTGTTGCTCCTCTGTAGTTCATCCTTGAAAAGCCGTACAATCAAGTGGACCCCTGAGCACTTAGTGGGATAGGAGAGGATCTCCCCCCACTTGGTGAGTATATCATGATTGTGCCTAAGCTCCAACTGCTGTGACTGTTGGGAACATGTATTTCTGATCTACACAGATCATCATTACATAAATTCATGTATTTTGTACTTCTCACTCTTCACAAAGAGTGTAGCAATGGGCTGTAGAAAGCATACAATAAATCTGCATTATAAGGGAGATATACTAATTTTTACATGATATGAGCATCAATTGGATTATATGTTAAAGGAAAAGTTCATTCCTCAACAATTTCGAGACTGAGATGCTTCCATGGAACATTTAAAGAGAAGGTCTAAATAGTTGAGCTTGAACAGGTTCCTGTATTTCACATGCCAACTGATTGCCTTAAGTAGAAATGGACCCAGTTACAATAGAGGCAAATATTTCAAAAAAGAATCTTGTGACAGTAGAGTCCCACATGCCAATTGCTGACCTAAATTTTCACTTTCTAGTCCTGGAGAGTACTTATTGTAATTTTTTTTTTTTTCAGGGTAATGCACTGAACTACCCACTTCTTTCCCTGAGGATTTTTTTTTTTCTCCTCTTTTCAAACTTGAGGATTTTTTTTTTCTCCTCTTTTCAAACTTGAGAAGCGAAAGTGCCATAACAATTGTGAAACTATTCAGAGGAAGATTGTCATCTTTTGACAAGTTGGCTTTTCTCTCACATGAAGGGACCAGAGGAAATTGGCAGATGAAAGGAAAATAGATGAAGTTTTTGGCACAAAAAAATCGTATCTACGTATACTGCCTCTGTGGGTCACTTATTTCTCTATGCTCTACCTACTGCCCCAATTTGTTGACCATAAACCGCCCTTTTGATGACAGTTCTTGGATGGCATGCTAGATGACTCAGCTTTCTTAGTTGGACTGTGTGGTACTGAAAGGCATCTCGGTCTTGACAAGTGACCAGACAGTTCATTTTTACAGAAAAATAAATTTTCCACCTATTGGACTATAGGTTGAATTCAGCAAATAAATGGTTGGTTTTAATAAAGAGGGAACAGTCCTACTTTGATAGATTTTCCAAGTATTAAAAAAAAAAAAGCTCTTATCTAAATGTCTACTTTTAATTTTAATGCTGGTTTATATAATCCTGTTTTCAAAAGTGAAGTTAAATATGGATCACAGAAAATATTGTTAAAAATGAGCCACACTCTTATTCAAGATGGAAGACTGAGCATTCAGTTTTACTGCCTTTTGTTCCCAAACGTCCTTTTGGATTATAGAAAGTTATAAAAGAAATTAGGAAACTAACTGCAAGAAAACAAGAAATCAGTGGGCCAGAATGTTTGAGGAAATCTGGAAAATTTCAAGCAGATGGGTTGATATTATTAGAGAAATTCCCAATCCAAAACACCAGGGGTAAAAACAGTCTTTTGTGAGGGTACCCTGAAGGCACTGGAATCTGAGCTAATTGTACAAAAGACAGGCGTGGGACAAGGGGCAATTATGAGTGTAATTAATTAAAGAACTCTATCAGGAATAAGTGGACCAGTTAAGATTTCACCATTTCATTACCCTTTCTCCTCCCTTCTAATCGCAAATAGCAATTTTTTTTAGTCCCAAGATAAAAATACATGAACTGCTCTCTGTAGAAAGGAGCGGGAAGAACCATAAAGATAGACTCAACAAATTTCAAAAGAATGAAATTATTCAGATTATGTCCTCCAACCACAAAGGGATTAGCTAGAATTTATTTTATTATTTTTTTATTTAAAAAAAAAAAAAAGAAGTTAGCAAGAAAATCTCAAACTCCAAACTCCAAGGTATAAATGAAGATATTTCTTACTATTCCAGGGTCAAAGAAGAACTCAGAAGGCAAACTGGAAAATATTTTAAATGGAAAGTTAATAAAGTTATAAAATGTTGAAAAATGTGAAATAGAGCAAAGACAATGTTTTGAGAGAAATTTATAGGCTTAATTATATGTATTAGAAAAATAATGTAAAGATTGAAAATGGTTTAAGCATTCATCATAAAATTTGAGAATAAAGTCAAATCAAATCCAAAGAATGTACAGGAAAATAAATGCCAAAGATAAGTTACAAACAAAATATAATCCAAATATAAATGATAGTACAAATAAAGCTAAAAGCTTGTGTTTTTTTTAATGCCAATAAAATTGGTAGATCACTAGAAAAATACTGAAGAAAAAATAAAAATGATATGGATTAGCAATATTGGACATGAAAACAGACACAAATAATTCCAATATCAAATGACGGCAGGAGTATATTATGATCAACTTTATGATACCAACATTTATAGTTGGTTGGAATGGAAAAGATCACTGAATAATACAAAGCTGGGAGAAAAACAAATATAACATCTGATTACTTAGGTACTTGTTAAAATATTTAAAGTATAATTTGAGTTCTTCCACAAAAAACCTCAGGACCAGATGGCTTTTCTAGAAAATTTTCTTAGTAATGCAAATATTCTAAAAATAGAAAAAAGAAAACAATCCTCTTTCTATAAGAATAATTTAATTTTTATTCCAAATATTATTTTTCAAGAAAAAATTATATTTTGTCAAATCTTTCCCAGGAACTTAAATGCAAAAATATAGCTATATATTAAAAATGTATTAATTAATAAAACTAATGAAGTAATAAAATTTACCACATTAACAGAAAAGAGAAAAAATAAGCTTAATACACATACAAGAGAAAAAATACATTTGACATTATGTAACACATTTATGGTTAAATAAAAATTAGAAATAGAAAAGATTTTCTTCAATCTGAAAAAGAGTAGCCCCCAATACTTAGGGCCCACGTTATGTACAATGGTGAAATACTGCACTTTTTCTCCAGAAATTGTAAATAAATACTCATTATCAATACTTCCATACCATATCTCAAAAAGTCAAGAAAAAGAAATAAAAAGAATCATTCTACTTCTTCCTCTCATTTTTCCTCTGTGGTCTCAACTTCTGTCTCTCAAATATATAAATAAGATATGTTTACAAAACCCCAAAACCAGAAAACACAGGAACACCTGGGTGGCCAAGTTGGTTAAGCATCTGCTTTCTGTTCAGGTCATGATCCCAGGACCCTGGGATCGAGTTCCATGTCCAGGTCCTTGTTCAGCAGGGAGCCTGCTTCTCTCTCTTCCCGCCACTACCCCTGCTTGTGCTCGCTCTCTCTCTGATAAATAGATTTTAAAAAATAATAAATCTTAAAAAAAAGTTTCTTGACCAGAATAGAAAATATTAATCACAAAGGATGAAATTGATAAATTTTATATTAAAAATAAAGAACTTAAAAAATTAAAAACTTTTGTTCATCAAAAAGTACCATTAAAAGAATGAAAATCAATATGGATAATTATAGATGTAGATATGTAAACAGATATATCTAACGATGAGGTGATATATAAGATGGATACACTTTAAACAAAACAAAACAAAACCCAAACAAGACTCCTGTATCAAAAAGAGTCAGATGACCTAATGGGGGAAAAAAAAAATAACCACATATCTTGAACATGCATTTAAAGAAGCCAAATGGCCAATAAACATATGAAAGGTGTTAAACTCCATCAGTTGTTGGGGAATTGTGATTGCACATCCAACATTCAGGAACCTAAACTGAGAAAGGCGGTAAATATCCAATCTTGGCAAGGATATGAAACAAATTGCAACTCTCATAATTGTCAATGGGAGTAAAATTACTTTGGAAAGCTATTTAATAGTATCTACTGAAACTGAGTAATTTCAGACTCTATGATGCTGCAGTTCCAGTTCTTGATATATGTGCAATAGAAATGTGACATATGTTCAAAAAAAGGATGAGCTGGAGTGTCCATAAGACAATTATTCTTAATAGTTTCAAACTAGAAACAACCCACATGCCCAATGACAGTAGAATTGATTTTTTTTTTAAATTCATGCCACAGATTACTATTCAGCAAGAAGAGTGAAAGATTAACCATGACACAGGATGATAATATGGGTAACATGAATATCCACAATATGATAGAATAAATCTCACAAAACTAAAATTGAACAAAAGAAACCAGAAACAAAAGAGGACATACTGCATGCTGTTCAGAAGTAGGGTTAGCTAGTCCTTGGTGGAAGGGGTGCACTATGACTTTAATACTTTTTTTTAGCTTTTTTCTTTAGCCCTTTATAGCTTTTTCCTTTTACTTTAGTAAAATAGGAAGGCTGGAGAGGGCTGGATTAGGAGAAATGTTTCTATTTCCCTCCTCCAGATTGGATAGTGGAAAATGCTCTGGTAAAATCTCCCCTGACAACCTCCATAAGGTCCTACTCAGCAATAATCCATTAATGTGAACTCTCCCCTTTTTGGCAAATGTGGCCGTAAAAATCTGTAATTCTTATCTGGTTGTTTCCTTAGGATGGATATTGTATAGGTATTTCATTAGAATAAATTTCTGGGAGAGAAATTCCCTAGTTAAAACTGTATAATATTTAAGATTCTTGAAGACTGTTGTTTCAAAGCCTGTGATTTATACCTACAAACATGTCTCTCCCCATCATCTACCTGCTGTGACATCATAAGTGATGAGGCAACCTTTCCCATTAAGGGAGGGAACTTATTTAATTTACCACATACCCAGCTTTCCATAGGTTCTATTTCATGATAACCATCTGCTTCATGTTTAAACTGCTAATGGTCATTTTTGTTTACTCTTGTTAGTCTTGTTAGTAACGGTCATTTTGTTTACTTTTGTTAGTCTTTTATAATACTCTCTTCAACCTACACAGATATCTTTTCTGTAATGAAGCTTTAAAAAAGTAACGTTATTCCTTAGAAATATAGATAAATACCTATTACCGTTCAGTTTCTCATATATGGATGCTTTTAATAAAACCATAAAGAGTGTCCAAACCGGACGCCTGGGTGGCTCAGTGGGTTAAGCATTCTGCCTTTGGCTCAGGTCATGATCTCAGGGTCTTGGGATGGAGTCCCGCATCGGGCTCTCTGCTCAGCGGGGAGACTGCTTCCTTCTCTCTCTCTCTGCCTGCCTGTTTGTCTACTTGTGGTCTCTCTCTGTCAAATAAATAAATAAAATCTTTTTAAAAAAAAAAGTGTCCAAACTTACTATGGTAATCGTTCCATAGTATATGTATATCAAGTTATTATGCTGTGCTGTGTACCTTAAAGTTGTACAGTGCTATATGTCAATTGTATCTCAAAAAAAAAAAAAAAAAAAAACCCAGAAAGAAAAGATGGCCCAAATAAGTCTTTTTCCCTTAAAATTATAAACAAAAACAAAAGCAAAACTCATCCTATCTGACGGTTATATCTGTTTCCGATCTACATGAAATGAAGCCTATAGGGACACAGAGCAGAGGCAAAAAGCCAGATTCACTTCTCAGTTCCTACTGACAGCCCTTCCTGAAATCCAGCAACGTTCTTGCTAACGAGTCTCTGATGCATGGTTTTATTTTATAATCAATTAGCCAGCTCTTATTGGTTTCCATATTTATCACAAAAAGTCCTGACAAATAATAAGAACTGATGAAGAAATTAAAGTGAGTGAGCTTCAGGCGGAAGCCTGAACTAGGTCCTGAACTAGGTCCCAAGACATCCTTGTCTTGGGACCTAGGATGTAGGCAGGAGCAGGGATAGGGCACGCAGGGCAGAATGGAGAAAGTTAGGTGGAAATTGGACCCAGGTGAGTAATGGGGGCAGGTACAGGAGGTTTTGGCTTGTCCCTGAGAATATGCAGGTTTGAGAGAGCTTAAAGGTTTCAAATTCTTTCATTAGAAGATTCTAACGTGGAACTGATGCTTACTTTATATCTTGACCCTACTGAGGAGAACATGGAAACTTGAATTAGTCATTTGAATTGTGGTTTTCAGTTTTCTTATGCCTAAAAATGACTGAATCAGAAGACAGCTAATGCCTATTTACGGTTCTGATATTTGTTTTGCAATGCCACAATATGCACTTGGGCTACTTTTGGACATTTTCTTTTGTCTTCATTTTGGTGCCTAGTACAGTGTCTTGCATTCTTTAGCTAATCATGACTGATGTGCTTTGATCCTCTCTTGCATTCCCATGGAAAGAAAAATAAATAAAGAATGACCTGACACAAATATTTTGATTTTGTTTCATAAATTTTATGAAGTCTTTCTTGGTCCTGCCATGGAGCATGGCAACAGTCCATGCAGGGACAATAAGTCTTTCATGTAAATAGGACTGAAGGAATTCCCAACAGAGGTTCAGAATTCAGTTCCAAGCTTTTGCTGTTAAACTCTGAAGCAATGGAGACCCTTACTTTTTGGCAATAATCAGACCTTCTTTCCAAGATGCTACAATTTTTCTTTGCAGACAGAAACTAGAACTGTGGTTCAAAATAGCAGAACACATTTTAAGAAATAAACTGAAACCACTGAGTGCATTTTTTATACTGTAGAATCTCAAGACCTATTGATACAAAGACACATTTTCATATCCCATAACAGGGAATAGTTCATAGGGAAAGAATTCATAGTAATTCCTATGTTCTCTCCCAAAAGTTTCCTCTGACATTTTCTATGGCACTATTGATTTTATCTTAATTTGTAACTCACAGTTTGCTGATAGCACAAAGAAGTGCATCAGCAATTGGAAAAAAGAATTAATTGTTGATTGTATTAGTAAGTGTGGATTGCCATAGACTGTGGATACCATAGACTGGGTGGCTTACCCTACAGAAGTTCGTTTTCTCATAGTTCTGGAGGATGGATGTCCAAGGTGCCAACAGGGTTGGTTCCTGGTGAGACTTCTTTCTGCCTTCTTGCTATGTCTTCACGTAACTTTTCTACTATGTGTGCTAGAAGAAAGAGAGACCTGTTATATATCTTCTTTTTCTTATGAATACATCAATCCCACAGATTAGGGTCTCACTTTTACTACCTCATTTAACTGTAACTCCCTCTTTGAAGGCCCAATTTCCAGATATAATCACATTGTATTTATGGCTTCAACATATGAATTTGGGGAAACATGATTCAGTCCATAATTTGCTATTTAATTGATTCTTTTAAAAAGCCTGCACTGGATTTTAAAAATTGACTTTTTACGAATAGATTTTTAAGTATGGCTGGATTTAATATTAGCAATTTTAATTCGAATTAACTACATTTCGATAACAAAATACTAACTTTGTAAGTGATGTTCAATAATATAAACTGACTTTAACATTAACTAGAATAGCACATAATTATTAAAGGAACTTACCCATAACAATTCTCACATAATATCTTAATTCATATCTCACATAATATCTTAATCACATAATATCATAATAACTTAAATGTTAACTAAGTGCATAATTCTCATAGCATCTTGAGATATCAGGTATTAAGCAGAAAGAAGGTACTTTGGTTTCTGATTTGTTGAGGCTAGTGAGAAGTAACAGTGGATAACCTGATACTGGGGAGTAACTTTTTTTTTTTTAGATTTTATTTAAATTCAAGTTAGTTAACATATAGAGAAGTAACATTTTAAACATATTTATTTAAAATTAAAGTGTGTGTGTCTGTGTCTGTACATCTGTGTGCATCTGACCATTTAATTCAGACACCAAAACTGAAGAACCTTTAAAAAATGTTTTTCTTCATTATTATGTTGAAAAAAATTACATAAACATTAAATTATGGTTTAGGACCCTCAGTTTAAGCAACCGAAAATGTGTGAAATGTATTTTAGGGAAACCTTCCAACAGAAATTAAATGGAGTTGGGATATATTTAGGCTATCTGAAAAACATCTATTATGTCAAACAACCAAAAATAAACTCTCCCATCATTCTAGAGAAACAAGCATCTTATATCAAGCTAAACTGGTAAAGCCATCATTGTCCTGGAACTTCTATTTCAGACTATGGAGCAATACTCTTAACTACAAAAGAAATTCCCTGAAGTTCAGGTTTGTCATCACCATTAACAGAACACCACAGAACAAATGCTTTGTTATTTGATATTTTGATTTTTTTGATGAAAGTATTTTAGAACCTGTTAAATATTTATTGAACAACTTCAAGTAACATCTGTTGAAAATTTTCTCTAGGTAAATCAACTATGTAATTTATAGTATTTTAGAGTTGATGTAAATCTTTTAAAAATATATTTATTTATTTATTTATCAAGATTTTATTTATTTGACAGACAGAGATCAAAAGCAGGCAAAAAGGCAGGCAGAGAGAGAAGGGAAGCAGGGCTTGATCCCAGGACCCTGGGATCATGACCTGAGCAGAAGGCTGAGGCTTCAACCCACTGAGCCACCCAGGCTCCGCAACAAAATATTTTATTTCACCCATTAATGTACAATGAGAGGCACCCATAATGTCTTCTATCCAAAATGTACTCCCCTTTTTGTTATGCCATTTTGCACATTTAAATTCCTGAATACCATGTGGGGAAACGTTTCAGGTGGGGAATGTTTCAAATGGTTGTATGTTAAGATAAGGGGGTGCAGGTCACAGTAGTCTATGTAGAAAAGGGTTTTATAGCTACAATATTCTCATACTTCTTAATGATGGTGTCTCTTCAAGGAAATGACTTCTGTGTCTGCTTAACTACTCAATTAGTTTCAATGATTTGCACTCGGATTCAAGATAAAATGAAGTTGTTATCACTATGATATCCTAGCTTGGAATTGGAAGAAATACCTACTGAATTTATGGAACTGGAATTTAGGTGGTCCTTGGGACCATCCAGACAGTCGTGTTGGTTAGTAAAGCAGGACTCAGTTTAGAGAACATACAGTTTGGGATAAATACATCTCTTTCATAGGCATTCTCAAATGGCTGGTTCTAGCACCAAAATTACTATAGAAATTTTCATGACTACAAGTAATGCTCTGTTAAATCTAAATCCATATGTGCCCTTTTTTATTCAGCCTTTAATCCTGGCTTACGATCTAGAAGGAATTGTTGCAGATACATGTCCATTGAATGAGGCAATTACCTAAACCAGATAGGACTTGGTTTCTATCATCTTTTGGCACAAATGCCTACACAAAACTGGGTAAAAAGTTACTTTTTTTCACGAAAACATTATATAGATGAAAAAAATATTGGTACTGGGGCCTGTCCATTGTGCCTTCTTTATTTCATTCATTGAATAGGAAACATATAATGCAAAACTTCTTATTGTTTTTATACCATTTGCATTCAAGTCATTGTTTAGAGTCACCGAGAAGCCATTGACTCCCATTATTACAATTTCCAAAAAAAAAAAAAAGAAAAAGAAAAAGAAAACCCAGAATTTTAGGTAGAAGAATGGCTGCAGCACTACTTTTTCCAACACATTAACTTCCTAGATATCTCCTGAATTCTATAGTTTTCCTGGTCTCTACACTGTGTCTCTAATAGCTTTCATCAATTTTTTGAACTAATCTAAATAGGCTTTCAACCCATCACATTAGTTGGGCCATAAATATCAATTCAGTACTGATGAATTCCGAAATTCTATTTTTATTTATTTATTTACTGATTGTCCACTCCAATAGGACCTAGTCTACATCGGGCTAGGGCCTTTGTCTATTTTGTTAATTGCTATAGGAGTAAATAAAAAAGGGTACCTGATAAATAATGAACAGTATTTTCTGAATTAATTCTTTCATTTTTCTTTTTCTTTTCGGTGAATATTTTGAGGGTTTCTTTGATGCAATTTAGAAAAACATTCATATTCCAAGGAAAACACACCTAAGATGACTACTTTTCACAGGAGACAGTTTTCTGTAAAAATACATCCAGAGTCTAACAAACTTCTCTACTTTCTTTGTTAAAGAAATCTCTTCCTTATTCATCCCATGAAAATCTATACCCACTTGAGCTCAGAAAGTGTTTGTTGAAACCAAAAAGTCCGATTTTAAATCTTAGCTCAGGCATATAATAGCTGTGTGCATTTTGTAAGTCACATATAGTTGGTGAACCTATCTTGTAATCAGACATAAATAGTTCTTAACTTCTGAACATGCTATAAGAATTAGAGGTAGCTTACATAAAACCAAGATCACAAAACCTGGACATGTTCAGGGGCTGCAAAAAATAATGATTATTATTATTTTCATTCATTCCATTATTATTGGAAAATATTTAAATATTCTTGATGAGAACAAAATTTAATTTTTATCACTCACCTATAGAATTCAAGGTGTTTTGTTAGGTTTTGTAATATTATTGACTTTTGCTTCTAGAAAGTAGCTATGTAGGAATGGAGCCTTGAATCTAATCTTATTTGTTGGAGGGTGCCAGTGTTATGGGAATTGGGTTCTCTTTCTTTAAGTACAGGGCTATAGGCAGCTCAACTGAGCTTGTGTTTACAAGGATTCCTCCTTCCTTGATTTCTAAGTTCTGTTCCTGCCATCCCATGCTCAGCATTAAGCCTCTAGACTTCCACTTGTGAGTTAGCAAATGTCTCCAAGGGAAAAGTGCTGATGGTTGCATTTTTATCTGCACTTCTTATCTCTCTAAGACTCTGATCCTGTATGTACAGCTACCTTGGGTTTTCTCCAAAGCCTTCAAATGAATTTTGGTAAAAAGGAAGGAAGGAAAAGAAGAAAGAAAGAAAGGAAGGAAGGAAAGAAGGAAGGAAGAAAAAGAATATTCCCGGCTCTTGTTGCTTCTTATAGGAGAATCAATCTGAAATCATTTATTTACAAAACCTATAATATTGACACATACAAATGAAGATCATTCACTAGTTTTCTCAAAGTCATCACACATTCTTTTTTTTCAAAGTCATACCACATTTAATGTTTGCAATTGGTAAACTTCAAAAACATAATCAAAGAACAACAGACATAGGCTACACAGTTAAATTTTTATCTGAGCAATAATTCTCACCAGTTGTAATCCCAGCATTAAAAACTCCTCCATCATCTTACTCTCATGGAGCGTGAATTTCCATTTGTCTTGAAATATTTCCTATTATACACAGGTTGTTAAAACTGGGGTAGCATATCACAAGTGAATCAAAGAAGATTTTGGATCATTATTGACCAGGTTGCCTCTGAGCAAAAAGAAGAACCATCTGTCTTTCGAGATTGGGAAGGCAAAGCATCACACACAGAGACAACCTGCAGTACAGATTTGCCTGAACTCCTCTGTTTACTTAACAAGACAGGATGGCTGTGTAGGCCTTGGTGTCAGACCACATTAGCATGCACGTACATGTAAAATTAATCAACAGACCTAGCAACTCGCCTTGTAGTCCCCTTAGAGCTGGGGGTTAAACATCTGTCTGGCATGATGTTTCCTAAAAAGCTTTATGTAATGGCCACATGAGCTCGGAGTAGGCATTTAGTGTGTGAGGAAGGGAAACGCAGATAGTTGAAGAAAAATGCTGGGTTTCAGTGGACTGACAGCCTCACCATCATACCCAAAGGTTACAACCTTAGACTCCAAAAGCTTTTAAAGCTTCTTGAATCTGTGTTGCCTGACTGCCTTTAGCATTAAGCACTTATGACCAGGATACTTGGAACATGTGTCTTTTGTCAGGGTTTCTTTAATGTGGATAAAAATGTTTGGATCTTTCTGAAATATTTATCTCCTAAATCACAACTTCAACTTTGTTGTGCTGGGCTGAACTGTTTTTTGTTTTTTTTTTTCACCTTTTACTCCTGTAAAGTTAATCCAAAGGTGTAGATATATTTTGCAGTGGCTTAAAACATCAGCAAGCTTCCCTCCTAATATTTCACAAAGTTTGTGATGCATTAGAAATCAGCATTAAATAATTGAAATAACATGAACTTTGGGCTCAGTTGTGGGCTCTCCTACTTATTAGCTGTGTGACTGACCCTGCCTTCTTGTCCAGTCACACCATGCCATCTCTTTAGGGATACCATCTGTAAGTCTGAGGTTACGTCATATAGAGCACTTTCTGTTTGCAAGGTGCTCTATATGCTCAGTTACTCTGGAACCAGTTCAATAAATCAGTCTTATTTGGTTGCTACCATAAGTAATAGTCCTAAAGAAATGGAGTTCTGTCCTGACATCCTACAAATAGAAAAATAATTAATAGTGGGGGAGGAAACCTTTAACAGTGATAAAATAACTCCTTTCACTGAGCTGTTTGAATGCTACTTGGAACATGCAGCAAAATGATAATAAACTCATCTTCAGGCAATTTATTTAGAATAGAGAAGATTTAGAGACATGCATGGAAGAGATTTTCTAGGGTGAACAGATGCATCACCACGTATCAGTCATTTGGAAGTGAGTAATAGTCCGCTGTCATTGAGTTGAATAGCAGAATTTCTTGTTCAAGCAATCTTTGCACTGAATGTTTGAAGGTGCTCTACTAGTGAAGTAAGAGAAAAAAGTAGCTAGGTTTTTATATAAGTTTCCTTAAATTAGTCTCTTATTAAATAATGGGCTTTTTTTTTTCAAAATTAAAATGAACTCAATTTATATATGAGATCTGACAGAATCTTGCTCTGGGAAATGAACAGACCTGCAGTCATGAGCTTTGAATTTTAACAATATTCTTCGCTTGTCACCTGTGACCTTGGATATGTTAATTAAACTCGCAGAGTATCAGTCGCCTCATCTTTAAAATGAGAATTAAGATTAATTTCTCAAAACAGCTTCTTGCTTATGACATGGAGGGCAGAGGGTACAACATTAAAACTATTTGCTGGTTGGGTGGTGAAACAGCTAACTGGAATTTGGGGAGACAGCCAGAGTCAGGCACTATTGCAGATATCAGTAGTAAAGAGGGATCCTGTGGATTTGTATCTTTGCTACAAGAGTGGCCCCCAAAGTTGTCCAAATCCTAATCCTCCGAATCTATAATTATGCTACCTTAGAAGGGACTTGGCAGATGAGATTAAATTAGGACCTTAAAATAGAGAATGTATTTTGGATTTTCCAGGTGAGACCAATGCAATCATGAGGGTCCTTAAAAGTAGAAAGGGGAAGCAGAAGAAGTCAGAGTGGTGTGATATGGGTAGGGTTTGACCTGCTGTGGCTGGCCTTGCAGTTGGGGGAAGGACATCACAAGCCAAAGGATGAGGGCACGCTGGAAACTTGAAGATGCAAGAAAATGTATTTTATCCTATAAAGCCTCCACAAAAGAATTAAGACCATTTGACACATTGATTTTAGTCCAGTAAGACCATGTCATACTTCTGATCTACAAACCTGTAAGTTAATAAATTGGGGTTCTTTTAAACCATGAGGTCCGTGGCAATTTGTTATAGCAGAATGGAAAACTAATGCAATACCTAACATGGTAACCCACACCCAAGGAAGGTTTGGGTTTGTTGGATGCATAAATGAATGAACAGAGCATGGATGAACTACGCTGATAAGTATCTACAAGCAGGTTCCTGAGGAATCTAGTTTAATGAGCCAAGGTCCTTTCACTTTTGTGGTCTTTATGTATTTTCTAAATCCACACACTGGTTTCTCTGTTTTGGGAAGACTACCTCACCCTTAAGAGTTCATTTCCTTGCCCATCAATACATAAGTATATTCTTCAAAGCAATTGTACCATATTGCAAATATTAGCTGACAAAACTATCCTCCTAAAATGGGAGTTGCTGAAGAGTAAGAGTGTGTCATCTTCATTTCTATGTCCCAAATGTGCAGCACAGAGTCCGGGCCAAGTAGGAATATGATGGAGAGTGGATGCTGGAATGAATGGAATGAAGCAAGGAAGCCAGGACCTGACTGGGAGTTCATGCCTTTTCTCAGCTCTGAAGCAGATGCTTTGGAAAATGTGAATGTATTTACTAATTCCCATCCCAAGGGAGAAAACCTAAGAAACAATCTAATCACTGTATCTACTCAAAACTCAGGATCTCCTGAACTTGAACAGTTGTCTCCATTTGTTCTGATGAGGATTCCCTGTGGTCTGACTGCCCACAAACTGAAACACCAAATTTCCCCTCCTACACGCAGAATACAATATATACAGAGAAAAAGAATAGAATCCTCTGATTATTCTTCTGCAGCAATTCTGAAATCCCACTGTAGAGATACCAGGAAGGCCTGTCCCTGAAGAGGGGAAATTATTTTTGTGGCCCTGGCACTACTTTCTTGAAGTCCTATCTTAGCCATCACATTCCATAATAATGTCTGAACCTGGAATAATGCTCTCTTAAGAAATTATGTGTTTCGTTTTTTAAGATTTTATTTATTTGAAAAAGAAAGGGGGATCATGCCAGAGTGTGTGTGGTGGGGGGAGACACAGAGGAGAGAGAGAGAAAGAGAAGCAGACTTGCTGCTTAGCAGGGAGCTTGATGGAGGGTTCTATCCCAGGACCCTGGGATTATGACCTGAGCTGAAGGCAGATGCTTAACCCACTGAGCTACCCACGCATCCTGAAATTATATTCTTTTTAAAGCCATATTTCTGTATATGGAAGTCTAGAACACCAAAGCTTATTATAAGTCACACAAAGTTAAATAATATATTCAGTCTGCCTTATGTTTTTGTTTTTGTTGTTGTTGTTTTGGCAAAGATTCTCCTTCAGAACATTTGTAGCCCTCTAATATACTTAATGTGTATGTACATAGATAATCATATTTAAATTGTTACATATAGTCTCAAATTTGCTTTCTTTATTTCCTCACCTCCATGCCTTAACTTGTAAATTAATCGTGGCTAGACTGAAGCTAGCAAGATCCCCAATCATCTCTGCTACAAAGCTGCATTTTTCAATCACCCCTTGAGCCTTAATTCACATGCATTTAAATTTGCCAATTTTATGTACCACTTGATGGTATTTACAAAGTAACCAATGCCACAATTTTAACATAAAACATTTCTAGCACATCAAAAACGTCCGTCATGCAAATTTGCAATCAAAATTTACTCCATGCCCAGTTGAAGGCAACTGCTGATCTGCTTTCTATCATTAGAGATTATTTTATTTTTTCTAGAATTTCTTATAAAAGGAATCTTGCAGTATGCATTATTTTGTAACTGGCTTCTTGTATCAGCCTAATAATTTTGAGATTCAACCTTGATATTGTGTGTATCAGTAGTTCATTATATTTCTGCTGAGTAGTATGTATTATATGTATGTACCAAGCTTTGCTTCTCCATTATCCTCTTGGTGGACATTTGTGTTGTTTCCAGTTTTTGACTCTCATGCTGTGCGACCATTCAGATTTTAATAGGAATATAATTTCATTTGTTTTTGATAAATATGAGAGTGGTAAATATGTTAAGTGTGACTTTTCTTGACTTTACAAGAAATTGCTGTATGCTTTTACATTACCAACAGCAATTTATGAGCTTTAGCTAGTCTCTCCAACATGTAATATCATCAGTCTTGTTAATTTTAGTTATTCTGGAAATTGTGTGGTGATTTTATTGGGATGTGTATTTCCTGTTAGTGATGATTAAGCTGTACATCTATTTATGTGCTTATATATATTTTATCTTCTATAAAATGTCTCTTCAAATATTTCTACTCCTGATTTGTACTACTGAGTTACAGAGTTCTGTGTACATAGTTTGAAAAGAAGTCCTTTGTCAAATTTTATATTCCAAATATTTTCTCCCAGTTAGTGATTTGCCCTTAAATTTCCATAGAAGAGTCCTTTATTGAGCAGAAATTTTTCATTTAAATAACTCCAGTATATCAGACTTTTGTGGTTTATTTTATTTGTGTCCTATCAAATAGATCATTGCCCTCCCCAGGGTTTCTCATATGATTCTTCTTCGAAATTTAATTGTTTTATTTTTTATGTTAAGTCAGTGGTCCACTTTGAATCAACTAATTGTATATGGTGACAGGTAAGGGTAGAAGCTCTTATTTTGCATATGAGTATCAACTATTAACTTCATTGCATTAACAAAATGAGTATATTTTTTCCCTTGAATAACTTTGGAAACATTTTGATATATCAATAGATAATAGACTATCTATCTATCTATGTATCTATGCATGTCTCCATCACCTATGTTTATTCTGTCCAACATCTATCTGTAATATGTCAGTACCACAAGGTCTTGCTTCCTATGACATTGTAGTAAGTCTTGAAATGATGTGTAGTAAGTAACCCAACTCTGTTTTTATTTAAAAAGAAAATGTTTCTGCTATTAGGTTAATTTGCATATACCTATAAATTTTAAAATATACTCAAAAAATTTTACCAAAAATGAAAACAACACAAAAACCCAGATGGGATTTTGACCAGGATTTTCCTGCATCTGGAGGTCAATTTTGTGAGAAGGAGCATCTTAATAATACTTCGGTTTTTGGGGCACCTCGGTGCCTCAGTGGGTTAAGCCTTTGCCTTTGGCTCAGGTCATGATCTCAAGGTCCTGGGATTGAGCCCCACATCGGGCTCTCTGCTCAGCTGGGAGCTTGCTTCGTCCTCTCTCTCTGCCTGCCTCTCTGCCTACTTGTGATCTCTCTCTCTCTGCCAAATAAATAAATAAAATCTTTAAAAAAAAATACTTTGTTTTTCAGTCCATGAATGTGGTATATATTTCTACTTCTTTTCATCTTCCTTAAGTTACCTGAGCCAGGTTTTGCTTTTGTGTAATGAAATTTGTCTCCCAACATTTCACATTTTAATGCTATTATAGTAAGTATTATTGTTTTTTATTTCAGGTTCTAAGTTTTAATTGCTAGTATATAAGCATACAATTGTTTTTTTTTTAATATTTTATTTATTTATTTGACATAGAGAGAGACAGCAAGAAAAGGAATACAAGCAGGGGGAGTGGGAGAAGGAGAAACAGGCCTCTTGCCAAGCAGAGAGCCCAATGTGGGACTTGATCTTAGGATCTGGGATCATGACCTGAGGCGAAGGAAGACTCTTAATGACTGAGCCACCCAGGCTCCCCTACCAACAATTTATTTTTATATAAAGATTTATTCTGTGACCTTCATGAGCCCATTAATTAGTTCTAGTAGCTTTGATATTTGATATGTAGACAACTATGCTATACACAAATACGTATTTTTTTAATTTTTTCCTTTCTGTAAGATGTTTTGTTTTGTTTTGTTTTTTTCCTGAAAGTTGCATGGAAGTGGTGAAGGCATATGCATCCTTGCCTTGCTCCTGATTGCATGAGGAAAGAAAACATTCAGTCTTTTATCATGAAGTATACTGTCAGCTAGTTTTTTTTTTTTTTTTAAGATGTTATTTATTTATTTGAAAAAGAGAAAGCAGAGAGATACTGAACATGAGTGATGGGAATGGGCAAAGGGAGAGGGAGAACAGATTCCCCACTGAGTAGAGAGCCTGTCCTGGAGGCTCCATCCCAGGACTTTGGAATCATGACCTGAGCCAAAGGCAGATGCCACGACAATAGAGCCATCTCAGCAGCCCTGTTCTTTCTCTTCTTTCTCTTCTCTTCTCTTCTCTTCTCTTTAATGTCCTTCATTATTTTGGGGAACTTCTCTTTTATTTCTAGATTGGTTATTTTTTTTTCTCTATGAGTATGTGTTGAGTTTTGTAAGAAAAAAAATGTTCTGTATATATTGAGAGGGTTATATAGTTTTTGTCTCTTCATTCCTTCCTCTCTTCCTTTCTTCCTTTCTCTATTTATCTCTGTTCCTCACCCTTTCTTTGTATCTTTCTCTCTTTATTTTTTCTTTATTTTATAGATTTTCTTCTTCAGTTTTCTAGTTGTTTAAGGGGAAAAAAAAACAACAAAAAATGGGGTTATGTTACGTCATCATTGTTAGAAAGGATATTTCCTGTGCATGGTTATATTTTAGTGTGGTTTTGTTGCTCAAGGTGTTTTCATCATAATATCCTCTGTTTGGAGGTCAGAAGAAGTTGGCTTTTACACCCTTTCAGGCTTTGAATTTCCAGACACTTTCTCTTTCCTACTCCTGCTTGCAAACTGGTCAGTTCCCTCCTGGATGTGTTTCCTTCTTATAATTCTTTAACAAAAAGATACAATAATAGCCAAAATACACTAATGCTTCTCAATCTCTCTCACACAGCTGTCAGTTCAGTAGACATGTGATCTTCCCCCAGGAAATTGAAGGCAAGAGTTTTACCAAATGTTTGCCATTACGTAATATGGACCATCATTTCTTCAGCCTCTGATAACAGTTTTGTTATTTCTTGTTTCCTGTATGCTAAGCCTTTGCCACATGTTTTAGGTTTTTGTTACAAAGCATGTCTCTTGAGTTTATTCTAGGCATTGACATCCAGCTGGCAGTGAGACATAGAAATGAGGGAGTAGAGAAACACACAAGATGTGACACATCAATTCTACTCACATACTACTGAGGAAAATTAGTACCATGTCATATATATATGCAAGAAGGGTAGGAAAATTTATTTAGCTGTGTAGTCAGAAAGCAGAAAATAAATTTAATGAACTGTTAGTTCATCTCTGGTACAATGCTATAACATCTCTTCCTGAGGGAGTTACCCTCTAAAAGTACATTGACATAAGTCCTTTAAGGATTCATGAACAAGCCCTCCAGTTGTAGAGGAGAATAACTTGTTAAATATCAATAGATAGGCTAGGTATTAGATAAGAAACTGACTCACCAAAATAATTTTAGAACTTTAGTAAGTTTTATCAGAAAAAAAATTGCTATTATATTTGGGAATAGACTGAGGCTGTTTGACAAAAAGAATAGAATTTTATATCAGTCTGAATCCACTGAAATGGGTAAATTTTTCAGAGCTTTTAGATTCAGTGGGTTAGCTCAAGCAGCTGGGGATAGTAACAATTGTTTGTTCATAATTGTTCACTCAGTGGTGTCTCATACTAAATCTAGTTGAGATGTGAGCAACTTAAAAATACTGTTGGTGAAGTGCCTCACATAATCAGGGGAAAATGAAATGCTGAAGTGAATATGTCATTAGTGACTAGCCCATTGACCCACTATGTCCTTCATGAAAGTCCAGCAGACCCAAGCTTTGAGAAACACATCAGTGAAGGGAGAAGGAGCTCCTTTGAATAGTAATTAGTGGCTGCATTTGTCAACTAGCATGCTGCTGCCAAATGCTATGTTTGAAATGAGCTCATTGTTTTCAGGGGGATTGGACAAATCCTGGAGCGGTTGCATCAAAATGGAGGCTCATAGAAAGAAGTTACTATGAGGAGCAAAGGAGCTGCATGGAAATCAGTATGGTCCAATACATGGGAGTATTTAGCAGCTTAACTGATCTTTGGTTTCCTAGAGCTCAGATATTCAGGCAGTCTAACATATAATTTTTATTCATTCATTAGTTTGATCATTCATTAACAAACAAGTATCAAATGCCTAATATATCTGGTTGTGCTTTGTGCCTAGCATATAGTGGTGAAGAATACAGAGGGAAAAAGAAATCCCTGATTGAATGGAACTTACATGTTATTAGGACAAAAAAAAATAATAAGTAAACACCAAATGTAGACAACAAAAAGTTATTGCATTTTAGAAATCCAGGAGTGATTTAAAATAGTAGAGAAATGTAGGGATATTGGCAATGCTATGTATCAAGAAGCGGGGTTCAATTTTAACAAGGGTGATCCAGGAGCTATTCATATGGTAATCTGCAGGTAGAGAATTACATGCTAGAAGTGAGCCAATGCAAAGACCCCTAAGGTGTGGCATTCCCTGATGTGTATTAAGAAGAGTAAGATAAAGAGATTTTAATTTAACATTATGAGATAAAGAGATAAAGAAGATGTGGTGTGTGTGTGAAAGAGAGAGAGAGAGAGAGAAAAAAAATGAATAATGGAATATTATGTGGCCATCAAAAATGAAATCTTGCCATTTGCAGCAATGTGGATGGAACTATAAAGTATACTGCTAGGCAAAATAAGTCAATCAGGGAAGTAAATTATATGATCTCACTGATATGTGGAATTTGAGAAACAAGGCAAAGGATCATAAGGGAAGAGATGAAAAAATGAAACAAGATGAAACCAGAGAGGGAGAAAAACCATAAGAGACTCTTAATCTCATGAAACAAATTGAGGGTTGCTGGAGTGGAAGGGGGTGTGGGAATGGGGGTTCTGGATGATGGACATTGGGGAGGGTATGTGTTATGGTGAGCAGTGTGTATTGTGAAAGACTGATGAATCATGGACCTGTACTCCCAGAAACAAATAATATATTAAATGTTAATAATTTAAAAAAAAAAAAAAAGGAAAGAGTAAGAAAGCCAATCCAGCTCCACCAATACACTTACAGGAAGAATAGTAGGAAACAAGGTCAAATAAGTCTTAAGGTTCTACATGAGAGTTTTAGAATAGTTTGATCTAACCAGAGATGTAATCTGATCTCGGTTGCCATTAGATATGTCTCCATGCTGTGTTATGCACAGGAATTGTTTGGGTGTTGGGGGCAAGGAGATAAAAGCAGAGTTAGGAAAATCATTTAGGTCATTACAATTATCCAGGTAAGATGTAATTGTGGTTTGGTCTATGGTGATGGCGGTGGATGTGGTGAAATAAGGTTCTGGGTATTTTGAAGATTAAAATAAAAAGGATTTCCTGATAGATAAAACATAAAGAGAGTAATCCAAGATGATACCAATGTTTGTGACCTAAGGAAGTTGTAGAAAGGAGCTCCTATTATCTAAAATGTATAATGCGACACTTGAAGCAAGTTGGACCAGTTAAACTTGAGAAGCTTTAAATCATCCCAATGATAGTGTTCAGTTGTTGGATATATGAATCTGAAATTCAGAAGATAATCTAGAAGGAGGTATTTCATATAGGTTGTATTCAAGGCCATGAAGCTATACAAAATTATTTTATTTTTATTTATATTAACTTTATCTTAATGGACATATATCAGTTTTAGATGTGCAATATAGTGATTTTACAATTATATACATTATGAAATGTTCACCGTAAGTATAGTGACTACCTGTCACTGTATAAAGTTATTGTAATCTTATTAACTATATTGATTATATTTCCCTATGCTATACTTTTAATCCTAGTGGCTTATTTGTTTTATGATTGTTAAAGATTGTACCTCTGAATCCCCTTCATTTATTTTTATTTCACCACCCCAAATCCTCCCCTGTAAAAACCACCAGTTTATTCTCTGTACTTGAGTTTTTGTTTTTTTGTTTCTTTATTCATTTGTCTTATTTTTTGTTTTTCTACTTATACATTTAAGGGAAATTGTATGACATTTGTATTTATCTGTCTGACTTATGCATTACACTTGTACTACATACTACATATGCATTACAATGCACTTAACATTGTACCTTCTAGGTCTGTCCATGTTGTCATGAATGGCAAAATCTCTCATTATTTTTCATGGCTGATTAATAGTCCATCATAGATATATATCTATATCTATGATGGACTATTATCCATATATATCTATGGATATATATATATATCTATGATGGACTATTAATAATATATATATATATATATATATATATATATATATATATATCACATCTTCTTTATCCATTCATCTATCCAGGGACATTATGGTATTTTTCATTTTGGTTATTGTAAACAATGCTTCAATAAACATAGGGGTGCCTATAATGTTTTTGAATTAGTGTTTTAATTTTCCTTGAGTAAAATCCAGGAGTGGGATTGCTGAGTTGTATGGTATTTCGACTTTTAATTTTTTGAGAAAAGTCTATACTGTTTTTCATAGTGCCTACATCAATTTACATTTCCAAAACAGTGAACAAGGAGTTCCTTTTTCTCCACGTTCTCACCAACACTTGTTAGTTCTTGTCTTTTTGGTAATAACCATTCTGATAGGTGTGAGATGATATCTCATTGTGGTTTTGATTTCCATTCCTTTGATGATGAGTGATGTTGAATACTTTTTCATGCTTCTGGTGGCCATCTATACATGTTCTTTAGAGATATGTCTACCCAGATCCTCTGCCCATTTTTAATTTTTTTTTTTTTTAGTTTTTGGATGATAATGTATAAGTTTATTTTTTATATTAACTTCTTATTCAATATATCATTTGCAAATATCTTCTTCCATTTAGTCCGTTGTCTTTTCATTTTGTTAATGGTTTCCTTCACTGTACAAAATATTTTTAGTTTAATATAGTCCCAATTGTTTATTTTTGCTTTTGTTTCCACTAAGAGACATCCAGAAAAATATTGTGATAGCTAATGTCCAAGAGTTTAATGCCTATGTTTTCTTTTAGGAGTTTTATGGGTTCAGGTCTCACATTTAGGTCTTTAATCCATTTTGAGTTTATTTTTTGTGCATGGTGTTGTTGGAAATGGTCCAGTTTCATTCTTTTGCATGTAGCTGTCCAGTTTTTCTAGCACAATTTGTTGAAGATACTGTCTTTCCCCCCAATGTATCCCTTCCTCATTTGTCATAGATTAATCAACAACCTAAGTGTAGGTTTATTTCTGGGCTCACTCTTCTGTTCTATTTATCTATTGTCTATTTCTGCACTGGTACATACTGTTTTGATTATAATAACTTTGAGGTATAGATCTTGAAATCTAGAATTGCTGTATGAAGTTATAAAGGAAGTAAGTGTGGCTATGAAGGAGAAAAGACCCTAAAACTATGTCACTTCAAATTAACCTTTATCCCCCCCTACAGTTTCAGAGTATATAAGTAGGAGAGATATAAGCAATTGGCAAAATCCCTATACTGGATTTGTCCACTGGACTAATTGGTATAATAGGAAAGAATAAATAAGAGAGTCTCCAAAATGGTCCCTGTCCCAGACTCGATTAATGAAAAGAAAAATCAAATTTCAGCAATGGGAAATGTCATATATTTTATGTCTATGATCAAAACTTAAAAGATGCAGAAGTTGTGACTTACAGCAAAATACTATTTAATATTCCAATTTAACCAATGTAAAAGACTTTGTAAAATGGAAGTGATTATCATAAGCTTAACCAGATAGTAATTCTGTAATGATCTTATATGTTTAGTATAAAATGAGTATAAAATCTCTAGAATCGAGTACTCAGACTTCAATGGAAAAATTATTTTTCTTCTTCTATCTCTAGTTCAATAAATAGAAAGATGACAAGTAGCTTTTTATCTTCTGTAAGGTACCTCCTCCTTGCCATACCTCTGAGACAAATTCTCCCAATTTGTACCACACCTTAGCTCACAGGGATCTTGATCATCACACAAAGCCCCAAATGTCATGCTGGCCTACCACACTGGTGATCTCATACTTACAGGATGTGTAGAGAAAGGGAAAAAAGTTAGCAGCATAAATGATTTTGTAAGATGCATGAATTATTAAAGACTGAGGGAGTAAATCCCATGTACCCACGCATACTGTTTTATACAGATAAATTTTGTTGAGAGCTAGCTAGATCAGCCAATAGAGAGGCTTGGTATGACTTAGTTATAGATAAATATAGATATTAATGCAGATAAAGACATATTCAGATGCTATGTTTGTTGCTATAGATAAAAATACATGGGGCACCTGGGTGGCTCAGTGGATTAAAGCCTCTGCCTTCTGCTCAGGTCATGATCACAGGGTCCTGGGATCGAGCCCCACATCGGGCTCTCTGCTCAGCAAGGAGCCTGCTTTCCCCTCTCCCTGCCTGCCTCTCTGCCTACTTGTGATCTCTATCTGTCAAATAAATAAATAAAATCTTTAAAAATATACAAATAGGACATGATTATTGATTTTAAGGACTCAGAATGCAGAGAAACAGTATATTCAAAATAACGTTATGGATATATTAAAAACAACATTGTGGATGTATTTTTCTTATTAAAAAATAAATTCAACCTGAAATTCAACAGTATTGATTGGCATAATTAACAAAAGACAACATCTTGATGCCAATATACGATTTTTGAAACTTAAAAGACAGACATTACTTTATGCGCTACCAAAGAGAAAAATATAATAAATTATGAAGATAAATAATTTTGAACTTCAATACCAAGCCCATGTGAATGAAGAATGTGGGCAAAGCTAAATAAAGATAATTAAATTTAAATCAATTAACTTGGCCAAAATGATTTTTTACTTTAAAAGCAGAAAGTAGGGGCGCCTGGGTGGCTCAGTGGGTTGAGCCGCTGCCTTCAGCTCAGGTCATGATCTCAGGGTCCTGGGATCGAGCCCCACATCGGGCTCTCTGCTCAGCGGGGAGCCTGCTACCTCCTCTCTATCTCTGCCTGCCTCTCTGCCTACTTGTGATCTCTTTCTGTCAAATAAATAAATAAAATCTTTTAAAATAAAAAAAAATAAAAATAAATAAAAGCAGAAAGTGAGTTTATTTCAAGTCTAGAGACAAATGTAATTTGTCAGCAGATAACCTCTATTGCTAAGTTCAAAGCAAGAAATAGTTAAGAACTTAAAGAATAGTATAAGTAATAAACTTAACAGTATAATTTATGGGAAGATAATTGGCTTTATAGGTTAGCACACATTTTGTTTTGTTAAGCAAAATATATTAATAAAAGTAAGGCTATGTAGTGTGACAATGTATAAAATCTTTCTTTAAAACAATTTTAGCCAAGATATAATAGCAAAAACATATAAGGATTATGAAACAGTGTTAAGTTAGTTACTCAGTCATTTGTAATATGAATTAAAAGATTTATCTAGAATAAACTAAGTTAATAATTAAAATGATATAATTATCAAAAATTATTTTGAAATATTTATTAAAACATTAAAGAATGCCTAGAAGATACTCTATAATATGTTTTAAGAACAATACAGCAAAATAAAATTTTGTTAGGTATAATTTTTAAATAATTATTTTCATGTTTTGCATACCCAATAAGCTCCTGGACCTAGGTAATTATTTTAGTGCAGGGAAATAAAAAATTCAATCAATTAAATATCAAATTAATTTATAAAAAGGAATAATAATGACTAAAGGCAAATTTCCAGAATTATTTAGATTTTATATATATGTATACAATACACATAAACACATATATGTGTATATATTTGTATACATATTTATATATACAGTTGTGTATATGCACACCCATGTTAATATATCAATAGAAAAGAAACAAAATAATAGACCTTTGAAATGCTGCTTTTTAAAAAAGATTTTATTTATTTATTTGACAGAAAGAGAGGCAGAGAGAGAGAGAGCATAAGCCCGGGGAGCGGCAGAGGGAGGAGAAGATGAAGACTTCTCTCTGAGCAGGGAGTCCAGTGAATATGGAGACTGGATCCTAGAACCCTGGGATCATAACCTGAGCTGAAGGCAAATGCTTAACCAACTGTGCCACCAGGTGCCCCAGAAATGCTACTTTTCTAAGTGAAATCAGATAATACATATATAATTGAAAGCTTACTTAAAAGAATGAAGCATTACTCTAAGAATCGTAGAATATACAGAAAGAAAACCCACTGAGAATAATGAATGTATATATCTCAAACAGTATATAACATTGAGATATCTTAAGGATAATGGTAAGCAAAGCAAACAGAATTACATTTAGATATAATTTTGAATTTCAATTTCTAATTAACTTATTTACCTGGATTATTAGACCAATACATCAAGAAAATGCAATAGAGTGGGCCTGGACTATAACAATGTATTGATTAGTTAACTCATAATAACATTATGTTTAGGAAGAAAAATATAGTTAGATATAATAAAACATGTTGGGTTCATACCCTATTGAACAACTGAGACCAAAAATATTTGATTAATGGATTGATATCAAAATTAAGGGAAGTTTTAAGGGACATTCCCAGAACAGTTTCTCTGCCCTGTCTATGCTACAGTACAAATAATAAGTTGGAAGATGGCATGCTTATCAACTTTGAGGAATGGTATCAGCTGGATGACAGAATCAGACTTCAAAAACCATTTGTTCATTTATTCAACAATTTTCAACAATTATTTTTGAATAAATTCACTTATACAAGGTGAGGGAAAATCTATTAAGATGAACTTTAATAAAACTCCTAATATATTACTATATTTAGCACTAAAAGTTCAAATGCATAAGTGACTTGTAAAAACCATTTAGAAGCCTGTCTGAAAGAAATGTTAGGTGTTGGCAATAGACTCAAAGTCAACCAACGGTGTCTATAGGTACCAGGAAAACTAATGTGAGAGTAACTACATTTAAAAGCCAGCTTAGATTGATGCATAGAAAGAAAGAATCAGCTTTATGGGCCAGTAAAAAAATTCCAAAGAAACATAGAGAATACTGGAGAAGATACTAAATAACTTTTTAAAGATGGATGCTAATGGATTCCCTACAGAATGGTCACAAATATAAAAAGAATAATCTTTGTATTCCATAAGCTATTCCAAACATGTGTGTTCATAAAATTAGTAGAAAACAGACAGGAAAAGTAAAAGGTCAATATCATTTATGAATTTAGATAAAGACCAAATAACTCCATATATTAAAGTATCACTCAAAGATTTGGTATTATTAGTGAAGAAAGACATGTTTAGTATGCATAAATTGTTTTCACCACAATTAACCAAAAGAAATGTTCTAATATTTCTTTCTATAATTCTACTCTGATCTCTTTTTTTTTAATTTTTTATTTTTTATAAACATATATTTTTATCCCCAGGGGTACAGGTCTGTGAATCACCAGGTTTACACACTTCACAGCACTCACCAAAGCACATACCCTCCTCAATGTCCATAACCCACCCCTTCTCCCAAACACCCTCCCCCCAGCCACCCTCAGTTTGTTTGTGAGATTAAGAGTCACTTATGGTTTGTCTCCCTCCCAATCCCATCTTGTTTCATTGATTCTTCTCCTACCCACTTAAGCCCCCATGTTGCATCACCACTTCCTCATATCAGGGAGATCATTGATAGTTGTCTTTCTCTGCTTGACTTATTTCGCTAAGCATGATACGCTCTAGTTCCATCCATGTTGTCGCAAATGGCAAGATTTCATTTCTTTTGATGGCTGCATAGTATTCCATTGTGTATATATACCACATCTTCTTGATCCATTCATCTGTTGATGGACATCTAGGTTCTTTCCATAGTTTGGCTATTGTGGACATTGCTGCTATAAACATCCGGGTTCATGTGCCCCTTTGGATCACTACGTTTGTATCTTTAGGGTAAATACCCAATAATGCAATTGCTGGGTCATAGGGCACATCAACCCAACTGGAAGAAATTCATCTCAGCAATGTTTTAGGGATTTCTCATTTCGTAGAGTTGACGAAGCCCAATCAGGTATGTAGGTTGTGAAGAACACTTAGAGAAGTGTCTTTTGATCATATTTCACAGGTTTATTGCCCAAACATCCATATTCCCTTTATGGTCTGTGGTTTCACTTGCAAAATCTGCACAAGAATTTTTCAGTAGTTCCCAAGGTTAAATTTTAATTATATGAAGTAACTTCTTATCAAATTGACATCACTCTTAAATGACATGTGTTAGAGCAGAGAGTAGGTCTGTAACATTCAACAACTTTTCTGTAAACCCAGTTCTTTTCCTCTTACTGGGAAAACTTAGTCAATACTTCAATATATCCAATATTGACCCAAATATATCACTTTCTATTTTAAAATTCTTTATTCTGGGGCAATTTGGCACCATCATGTTTTAAGCATTTTAAAAAATATATAAAAATGTTTTGTTACATTTGTTTGCCAGTGCATAGAGTTTTTCTTCTGAGTTTGCAACTCTGTAGCTTTTATTATCAGATACTACTACTTCCAGGATCTTACAAAAGAGACCCGAAGAATTGACTTGGCAACTATCTTAGGCAAGTAGTGGGTAAACCATCAGTACAAAAGTGAACTTAAAAAAATAAATAAATAAACTGAGAGCTCAATATTTAAATTCAACCATGTGATGATATGCACTGGGTAATTATTAACTCAAGATAATCATGTAAGACATATTGCATTTCACAGGTATTATACTATAAATTTGGTCATCATCTGATACCATTCTGCATCTGTTATACAGTGAAATACTGTAAAGACCCATGTTATTTCTAAAGATGTATCAAAAAATATATGTGCATTAAGGAGATAGGAAATCATTCTATATACATATAAGCACCACTTATTGTTTTTCAAATGAGATATTGATAAATTAGAACACAACCTTGTCATTCTTTTGGTATTGAATTGAGAATTCATGAAAAATATGTAACAGGAAAGAAAAAAAGTATTGGAATAGGAGACAAGGAAAAAAATTACACTCTTTGCAGATGATGACTTCGCATGAGAATATTCACGAAAATCAACAAAAAATATGAGAGCAAAAGATTTTCAATTAGTCACACTGTAGTTTTTGCTTATATAGAAGAATAATGGAAATAGCAAAAAAGATATCTGTATTAATTTTCTGCGGCTCCTCTAACAAACTTGATGACTAAGAGCAACAGAAAGATTTTTGTTTATATTTCTGAAAGCCAGATATCCAAAATCAGTATCGCTAGGTATCAAGGTTAACACCTTGAGTCCATACCTTCTCCAAAGGTTCTGAAAAGAATATTTCCCTTGCTTTCTGCATGTCCTGGTGTCTGCTGGCATCCCTTGGCTTGTGAGCAAATCTCTCCAAAGTACCTTTCTGCTCATATTAACTTCTCCTCTGTTGTCTGTGTAGTAAAATCTGATCATTTAAGTCCTCATAGAATATTTTATAGAACTTGACAAGTTTTTAATAAAATCAAATTAGAAAAACATATTAATTTAGTCAGTGATGTGATATAATTTAAAAAATAATGATGACAAATTTAACATACCAGCTTTTTGCACAGTTGCAGAGTTATTTATTTATTTATTTATTTATTATATTTTGTTTTTACTTTCAAATTTTATTTAAATTCTAGTTAGTTAACATAGAGTATAATATTGGTTTTAGGAACCCCAGATTTTAAAATACACCAACATTTATAATCACCAAAATCTTTTGACATAATACTAAAAATACTGAAAAATGATCAGTGGAAAGAAAACTAAAAATTGACTGCAGAAATTCCAATCATGATCAAAAAGGGATACAGAAGATCGAATAAATATGTTATTTGGGCTTGAAGTTTGAGTTTAAAGATTAATTAATTTAATCCATTCTCCATTCTATATGTTGACATAACCTGCAGGAGATATACCTAAATAGAATCAATTTGTGAAATTAAAGAAAAAAATGTAAAATTATATCAAATCTAAAGAAGGCTGACAATGTTGAAAGGGATGATAATGTTAAGGCTATGATGGATGCATTTAAGTATATCATTCATAAAATTCCACAGCAATATTGTGTCAAGGAGACTTTTGGATGCAACTAGTAGAAAATCTCACATAGTGACTAAAGTAATAATGGCATTTCAGGATCTTAAATAAAAAGAGGTCTGGAGGTTGGCAGTTCAGAGCTGGTACCATTCAATAATTTTGCCAAGAATGTTCTAGTCCCTTGTCAGCAGCTGGTTGATTTTTGGCTAGAGGCATATTGAAATATGGTTACCAGATGGCTGCAATACCTCCAGACATCATGACTGCATTCAGAGCAAATAATCATGGAAGAAGTTGTTTAAAAAATGGGTATTTCCTCAAGAGGTTTTCATTCTTTCCGTTATTTTTTTAAACAAAAAGGAAAACATAATTTCAAGGTTTTGGTTTGTTTGTTTGATTTGTCATTTTTTAGGAAACTTCATTTCAGTTTTAACAGCAAGAAATGGGTAATACAGCCATTTCTGGTGGCAAAATGGATATCTGGCGAGGAAGAATGAAATCCGTAGACAGAAAATCATTAGAAACCCCTGGGGTTGGACACATAACTCTTTTAAACAAAACTGGCATATTTTAGTCAGGAAGAATAGGTGCAATGACTATTGGTTAAGAGCTAGAAAGAGTGTGACATAAACCCATTTATATTAAGCAGTACTTGGTGGGTAGAGTATATGATGATAAAATAATAAGTCTATATGTGGATACAAGCAAACTTTATGATGCTGAAATATGCCTACTACATAAACAGAACTAAGTTAAAATGATGGTATTCATAATTGATTCATTTAGCTATTAATTACTAACAAGCACTATGCTAAGTCTAGGTTATATCCTAGTGACTATCACTTAGTTATATATCTAGTGAATGAATCTAGAATGAAGCATTCTAGTGAATGATCTGCCCCAGTAAAACTGAGATTTGATGGCTGACCTAGTAAAAATTGATTAAACTTTGGGAAACCTAGTGTACATATATGCCACTGCTGGTATTTAAAATAGTTTCTGTTTCCTTGGAGATAAATCTTGAAACTCTTAATAACATCTATAAAACTATACGGCTAATTCTGTGGCTATATTTAATTTTTCAAAAAAAGTCATTTAAAAAAATGTATATGTTAATTTTTTTAAAAAGATTTTATTTATTTATTTGACAGAGAGAGATCACAAGTAGGCAGAGAGGAAGGCAGAGAGAGAGAGAGAGGAGGAAGCAGACTCCCTGCTGAGCAGAGAGCCCGATGCGAGACTCGATCCCAGGACCCTGAGATCATGACCTGAGCAGAAGGCAGCGGCTTAACCCACTGAGCCACCCAGGCGCCCTGTATATGTTAATTTAATGAACCACTGGACACACCCAAATATCTAACCACAAGTGAACAATGTATTAAACCCTGCCTAATTTATTTAATCTTAAATAATTAAATTATTAAACCCTGCTTTATTCATGCATTAAAATACGATATGACTATTACAAAGGTTTGGGCCTAATACAGAAATGTATATCTGAAATAACAATGTGTGAAAAAGCAGATTAAACAAATGAAATTGATAATAGTCTTTCTTAGCTCTCATAGATCTGAGCACCCCTCCTTCTTTTATATTACTTAGAATGTGTCTTCTTTTCCTTAATGGACCATATCAATACCATACCTTCTCAAAAGTTTTCCTTGCTTACGTCGTCCCTTACTCAATTAGTTGATTTTTCCTCTTAACACTAATAACCTTGCAGCACTGGGTGGCTCTGTGGGTTAAAGCCTCTGCCTTTGGCTCAGGTCATGATTCCAGGATCCTGGGATCGAGCCCCGCATCGGGCTCTCTGCTTATCCAGGAGTGTGCTTCCTCCACTCTCTCTCTCTGCCTGCCTGTTTGCCTACTTGTGGTCTGTCAAATAAATAAATAAAATATTTTTAAAACACCACTAATAATCCTTATGTTAATTTCTATTGTTTATGTTATTGTGATGTATTAAAATGAGTTATGAATGCTTTTATCTCTGTTTTTTGAGCATCTCCTAAAAGGAAGAAGCAATATATTACTCATTTCCAAATTCCTGGGACCTGAGAATGGACATTTCATTCTTGTGCCCTCAGTATCTATGAATATGTCTGTCACTACGAAGGCACTCAACGTTTGTTGAGTGAATCCAGTAAGTGCTCAATAAATACTGGCCGAATGAGTGAATGGATTGTCATAGAATTTTAATCAGAGTCAGAATCAGAATTGAATTTCAAAGTGTTTAATAAAAATTAACATTCATTGTATGCCCCCCCCCCCCCGGAGAAAATTTAACACTGACTACTTTACGTATCAGATGTATGTAAGAGAAAAAGTTCTCATCTTTTATTCTTTCCTTTTCAACAGATTACTGAAAGATAGCATTCATTGATTTTGTGTCCTTAAACATGTTACAAAAGAGTGTATTTTCTCTAAATATACTGGAGGCAAAATCTTCAGAGCCTTCACTTGAATTAATACAGCCTTAAACAAAGGAAAAAGTACTAAAGTGTGGTTCAAATAAGAATAGGTACATACAAGTTCTGTTAGAGTCTTTGAAATCAACCCAAAGTATCCTGGATCTCTATTCCAAAGTGTTAATTACACAGGCAGGACATTTCTATTTTTTTATTCTTTATGTGGAGGTTTTGATGCTTTATACGATAAAGATAGGTATCTAGACTGCTTTAAATGAAGGATGCTTAAAAGCTGCTGACAAAGATAGACAAATCTAGACAGTCTTTGATGTCAAATTCACAGTATTATTTCCATCACATGTGTTTCTATAAATCTCCATAAAAAATAAGTTTTGGCTCCTTTTGAGGATGACAGGAGTGTGTGTTTGTGTGTGTGTGTGTGTGTGTGTGTGTGTGTGTGTGTCAGGGAAGGAGGTGGTGGTGGTAGGGAGAGAGACATGAAAGGTTGCAGTGCAAAAGACAAGAATTCTATCTCCTTTCTCTTAGCCAAATGGTTTAGATTTAACCGCTCATGTTTGTGTTGGACCTGAAAAGAAAAGTGAAGTATTTTAATCTTCTTTTTTAAAACATACAGTCTTATGGAAACTTAAGTCAACAGCTGTTCAACTGTCAAGTCACCAGCTAAATTCAAATCTGAGAAAAGAAGAAAATCTTTTTAAATGAAAGCTTGTTTGAATGAAGGCCATGGGTTTCAATATTTTGTGAGGGGAAAAAATTAAAGATTATTACTAAAGTAAAGGATCTTCTTCTAAGAAGACTTTTCTTTGTTAAAAATGTTGGAAAGTCTCCCATCCAAGTACTAACCAGGCCTTACTGAACATGACTTCAGAAACTAAAGTGTGTCGTCTGTAGAATCACCAGAAGGTGGAGGGAACTGGACACTACTGGCTCATGAACTCAAGGTCAGAGGTTTGACCTAACACAATTCTAGTATATAGAATGTGGTCTAGAAAAATACATGTTGGCCATGTGAACAAAGAGAACAAAGAGGGTTGCGTGAGTGACTTAGTTTGTTAAGCATCTTCCTTTTATGGCGCTCAGGTATTATCCCATGGTCCTGGGATTGAGCCCCATGGCATGTTCCCGTTCAGCCGGGAGTCATCTTCTCCCTTTCCTTCTGCCCCTCCCCCACAACACATGCTTTCTGTCTCTCACTCTCTCTCTCTCAAATAAATAAATAAATATATATATATATTTTTTAAAGAACAGTCAATGAAATTAACTGGTCTTCACCCCCCCAATTTTCCAAAGGTCTTATATAATTGAATTCTACTTTAGAAGGATTAATGACAGTTGGCAGGAATATATAGTTGTGTGAAAGATAGGCAATTGTTTGAGTACCTTTAAACAGTTCAGAAAATTAAGATATAAGCTCTTGGTGGAGAGTGGGAATAATCTGTCTCATTCTGACACTGAATAATGGATTAATTATTTTTCTTCATGTATGATATAAATCTGTGTTCATATATGTGTTGCATTTGAAAAGGTATAACAAAATAATGTGATTTTCCCCCCCAAACGTAGGCTATCTGGCTACAAGGCTCTGCATCCCATAAATGTAATGACCTTGATGAAAACATACAGGTTTAAAGGCCGGATGTTAGATTTGCAGATGCAGAAAATCAATTGTGTTAATATATTAAAAACTCATTATGTTCTTACAATGACTCACACTAAAAAGACTTAGGGAAGACTAATACATAAATAAAATGACAATGTATGAGTTTATTATGGTGGTAGTTTCTCTAACCACCTTCACCCTTGCTGTATATCACATAGACAGACTTGGAAACTATTGAGACTATAGTAAGTCCTTCTGAGTCAGACTATCAGATTATATGCTAAAATATCATGCTGCTAAAGAGGTTCTCCATTGTTCTGCTTTCTGTTTAAATTGGTCAATGCTTCATATGTAAGACTTCATGACTTCATATCTTGTATTGTACTATTATCCCCAGTGCTGGCACTTCCCTTTCCTGGACCTAGTTCACCCTCACCTCCAAAACTTTCCCACCATAATTTCAAGAACTATCAATCTGGAATCATTTAAAAAGCCCTATTGTCAACTTCTTCAGTTGTTGGCCGTAATTAAAACTTGACTCTCAGTACCACTTTTGCTTGCCCTGTTGAACTCTAGCTGCTTATTTTCCTACCCCCTGTACACCTAGATAGTGAAGCAGTGTCTATGCCCCATACTTTTCAGAAATCATTATAACAATGAGTTCTTCACTCTCTTATAAAACTAAAACACACAAACACACACACACACACTCCAACTCATTTCATATCTATGATATTTCACTATACATTCCTCACTACCTTCTTACTAACATTAAGAACAAAGAAATCCAATATATTGCCTATAATTTGTCAAAAATTTTTGTGACTTCATCACTACATTATCTCCAGCCAAATACTATTATTGTCATGCTTGAGGACACCAGTGTAAACAAGCACTCTCTACCCTTAATGTCCTCATCTCTAGAGACATTGTCCTCAGCTATCCTTCACATCACTACTTCTACACTCTCAATTTTGTTACAAATGTAGATTATTTCTACTATGCAATCACTAATTCAGATATCACACTCTCTGATTATAGCTTGTTTTCATTTCTGGACATCAGTGAAAATTCCAGTTCATTGATTTTCTGAATTCATATTGTCCTTTAGGCATCTTATTTTTGTTACCAGCATTCCTATCTAGTCATTAACACTTGTAAATATTACTCCAAGCTTCATTTTAATAATTTATTTACTACATTAAAAATACTAGTTTTTACCCACAGTTTTCAAAACTGGGATACAGTAATGCCACCCTGCTCCCAACAGAAAAACCACCTTATTTCTTACTTCCCAGAGGAAAATATGGAGAAACATCCTTCAATCTCCTACTTCAACACATACAGAACTACTTACATCTGCCTCTTTTTTGTCCTGTGTTCCTCTGCTTAAGCACATGTACCTTGAGGTCATTTCTTCACACACCCTCAGAAATACTTTCACCATCAGATCCTTATTATGTTTATTAGTCATATATGGATATAAATTCATGTGAGCCAGTGAGTCTGCAAATATACATAATGTACACATATATACACACATACAGACAATGGTTCACTTGAAACTTTTGCTTTCTAACTTCATGGACTTTTTAACTTTGCTCTTAATATGAAATAGAAATAAGTTTTTGAAATAAATTTCTGGTTAGCTTGCTGAAAATTAAATAAATTCAAATGCCTAAACAGATTTCTTTGTAAAATTTGAGAGCTTAACCTTTTTCTGCATTTTCTGTATTCTATAGGTGGATAGGTGGTTTACAACTGCTTTAAAGACACATTTTTCCTTGTCTATGCTATTTTGATATAAATTGATACCTGTGTGGTATATGACTAGAAAACTCTTGCTAAAACAATTATTCTTACCCTAGTGAATATATGCAAAACCATCTTTTATATTCGTGATTATATCTCATGTAGCACAGTGGGAAATAATACCCAAACTTTTATGTCTTTCCTACTGCCTCTGCTTCTGCTATATGTAATTTCTTAAGACACTGAAAAATTTTAACTAAACAATTAACTATTAGTCACACACATGCCTGCACACATGCGTATATATATGTATACGTAAACATGCATGTGTGTGTCTGCATAATGTGTGTTGATATCTACACACACTTTTAAATGTATGCACAGTAACAACACATCTGGTATTTATGTGGCTCTCAACTCACCTATTATGTAGGAGCACCTCTTCTTTCTTTTTTTTTTATTTTAAGATTTTATTTGACAAAGATCACAAGGAGGCAGAGAGACAGCAGAGAGAGAGGAGGAAGTAGGCTCCCTGCCAAGCAGAGAGCCCCATGCAGAACTCGATCCCAGGACCCTGGGATCATGACCTGAGCTGCAGGCAGAGGCTTTAACCCACTGAGCCACCCAGGTGCCCCAGAGAGTACCTCTTCTTAAATAGGCCTTTTGCTCATGAATGTCCCCAGGGCTTGTCCCCATAGGTACATAGGAACTCATGCTCTCTCCATTAGTGTAGTATCCACCACTTTCCTCCCTTTATTTGTTTGGGGGAAGATGCTACAGTGCAGACACAGGGACTGATGTAACACCAAATCAGTCCTAACAGATTTGCAGGCTCTAATTTCTCTGTAGCGCTTACCACACTCACTTCCTGATACCTGAGAACAGATGCTGATCACTTTGCGGTGGTATCAAAACCCATGGTGCCACAGGTTTTGGTGCAGTTTTCCACCCCTGAACAAACCACAGTGCTTATCAGTGCATGCTAAAATACATCTTGGGCTGTCCCAGGAGAAACAATTCTCATCCCCTGACTCATTAACCCTTAAACCCTGAGGACAGCATGTGGCCTCTCTGCATAGACTGGGATTTGAAATGCCTATTACAGATGAAGGAGGGTGTCGATTTTGTAATAGAAAGATAAAGAAGTAAATTCTAGTATGATAGATTTTATTGCATAATGTTGGAGAGATGTATTTGAACCCCTAACATGTAGCCATGGCTGTAGTGGAAAAAGATAGAAAGTGTTAGGAAAGTATGAAAGGAGCAATATTTTATTTTGTTTAAATGTGAAAGTTAATCACAGAACATAAAGCCTTTAATAGCGTCTTTGATGATTAGAATATACTCAATGAAGAGAGGGAAGGAGGAGAGATATTCCAAGCCCCACACTGGTGGAGCAACAGAAATAACTCATTAATATTTACTCAGGTTCTGAGGTACAGAATTTTCCCATCTGACTAGAGTAGAGGTTAAAATCTCAAATATCTTTATGGGAGGTTCTAAAGGCAAGCCAGGTATATGGTAGAAGATGTCAAAGGACTATTTATAATGAATATATATATAAAGAATACATATATAAAGTACTTGTGCAATCTAATCTGTGAAGAAGCATCTGATGTTCAATTTCAGTTGATTGTTGCAATGTTGGAATAATGAGTTGACAAGAAGAGACTTTTCTTTTTTTAATTTTACTAGAGAAACTGAAAAAATATGGATTTTTAACGTAAAGTATTCCAGTTTTAAAATGTTGGCAACTATTTTTTTACATCAACAACAAGACATAAGAAAGAGAATTAAGGAGTCAATCCCATTTACAATTGCACCCAAAACCATAGGATACCTAGGAATAAACCTAACCAAAGAGGCAAAGAATCTATACTCAGAAAACTGAAGAAATTGAGGAAGAAAGAAATTGAAGAAGAAATTGAGGAAGACACAAAGAAATGGAAAAATGTTCTATGCTCATGGATTAGAAGAACAATATTGTGAAAATGTCTATGCTACTGAAAGCAATCTACACATTTAATGCAATCCCTATCAAAATACCATCCTTTTTTTTTTTCAAAGAAATGGAACAAATAATCCAAAATTTATATGGAATAAGAAAAGACCTCAAATAGCCAGAGGAATATTGAAAAAGAAAGCCAAAGGTGGTGGCATCACAACTCCATACTTCAAGCTCTATTACAAAGCTGCCATCATCAAGACAGTATGGTACTAGCACAAAAACAGACACATAGATCAATGGAACAGAATAGAAAACCCAGAAATAGGCCTCAGCTCTATGGTCAACTAATCTTTGACAAAGCAGGAAAGAATGTCCAATGGAAAAAAGACAGTCTCTTCAACTAATGTTCTTGGGAAAATTGGACAGCCACATGCAGAAGAATGAAACTGGTCCATTTCCTTATACCACACATGAAAATAGACTCAAAATGGGTGAAGGACCTCAATGTGAGAAAGGAATCTATCAAAACACTTGAGGAGAACAGAGGCAGTAACCTCCTCAACCTCAGCCACAGCAACTTCTTCCTAGGAACATCGCCAAAGGCAAGGGAAGCAAGGGCAAAAATGAACTATTGGGACTTCCTCAAGATCAAAGCTTTTGCACAGCAAAGGAAACAGTTAACAAAACCAAAAGACAACTGACAGAATGGGAGAAGATATTTGCAAACAACATACCAGATAAAGGGCTAGTATCCAAAATCTATAAAGAGCTTATCAAATTCAACACCCAAAGAACAAATAATCCAATCAAGAAATAGGCAGAGGATTATGCAAAGAAGACATCCAGATGGCCAACAGACCTATGAAAAAGTGCTCCACCTAACTTGCCATCAGGGAAATACAAATCAAAACCACAATGAGATACAACCTCACACCAGTCAGAATGGCTAAAATTAACAAGTCAGGAAATGATAGATGCTGGCGAGGATGTGGAGAAAAGGGAACCCTCCTGCACTGTTGGTAGGAATGCAAGTTGGTGCAACCACTCTGGAAAACAGCATGGAGTTTCCTCAGAAAGTTGAAAATAGAGCTACCCTATGACCCAGCAATCACACTACTGGGAATTTACCCTAAAGATACAACTGTATTGATCCGAAAGAGCACGTGCACCTAAATGTTTATAATAGCAATGTCCGCAATAGCCAAAAGCTATGGAAAGAACCTAGATGTCCATCAACAGATGAATTGCTAAAGAAGAAGAGGTATATATATATATATATATAATGCAGCCATCAATAGAAATGAAATCTTTCCATTTGCAATGACATGGATGGAACTAAAAGGTATTATGCTTAGTGAAATAAGTCAATCCGAGTAAGACAACTATCATACGATCTCCCTGATATGAGGAAGTGGAGATGCAACATGGAGGGTTTGGGGGTAGGAAAAGAATAAATGAAACAAGATGGGATTGGGAGGGAGACAAACCATAAGGGACTCTTAATCTCACAAAACAAACTGAGGGTTGCCAGGGGGAAAGGGGTTGGGAGAGGGTGGTGGGGTTATGGACATTACGGAGGGTATGTGCTATGGTGAGTGCTGTGAAGTGTGTAAACCTGGTGATTCACAGACCTGTACCCCTGGGGCTAATAATACATTATATGTTTATAAAAAATAAACAAATTATATTTAAAAATAAAAATAAAATGTTGGCAACTAATTATGTTTTTATTTAATGTATTATATTTTTATGTAATTTTCTTTAAGTAATTTTTATTATTTATTTGTCTCTGAAGGCTGAAGGTTGACACTGTTTGGCCATTATATTTTTGGTTTATCACTTTATGACCTGATGGCTACAACGTAAGTGTTGGGGAAATGTACTATAATTTATCCTGAGTTAATTTGTTTCCCCACGATCTGAAGCAATAGGCCAATGGTGCCGCATTCTCTGCCTAGCTAAGAATGTTTCAACATCACTCTTGGTAATCATCCTTTACCATCTTTTTATTATTCTTTCTTGAGATTCATTCTTAACTTTGTCTCTTGCTAGTGTTTAATCTTGGATTTATCTACTTTGTGAAGGTTTTTTTTTAATCTACATTAACTTGGTATTTTGAAGACTGTTTCTTTGTCTCATTGACCAACATTTGTTCTTTCCTTCTGGTTCAAACTATAAATTCAAACTATATCCAGGTCGTTTGTATTGTGTAACCACTTGCTCAGGATTCAAATTTTACATGACTGGTCAAGACCCTGGTGAGAAAATATTGTCCCCACATAAGAGAGAGGTTGTAGAGATAAATTTGATTCAGGAAGGAATTGGGAAATGTATTGCCTTCTGTGCTAAAGAACTAGGAATATATGGATATGAAACTAGGGCACTATAAAGCACTTATGGGCAAGAAATATACATGACTCAATTTGAGATTTCATAATGGTAGTATAAAATTGGGTCATGAATTGGAATAGAAAAGAGGAGCATTTAATCTAAAATATGCATATTTATCAAGATCAAAACAAATTCTATTTCCTCCTTCTTTCAACAATTTTATCCCTCATTATTCACACATTTCTGTGAAATCTTAACCATTTTGTCTCTATCATATTAGTTATCAGTAATATCATTCTCTCTGACTCTATCATTTAATTCAATTATGATATAGAATATGTTTGAATACTTTCAAGTATTTTAAATTTCTGAACCTAAAAATGTATTATGTTACACAGAATATGGTCTGCATAACCACTATATGAACATTTTTGTGAATATATGCTTAGTTGATATCCTGTGTTCACTTGAAGAGAATCTATATTCTTCTATATGAGTGGAGTATTCTATAAATATCAATTGGTTTGGTCAGTTGTTAGTATTTTCATGTCATCTGTGTGCAAACCGGTTTAGTTACTGTGGAAAACAGTATGGAAGTTAATCAAAAACTTAAAAATAGAACGACCCAATGATCTAGGAATGACACTGCTGGGTATTTAACCAAAAATACAAAGACACTAATTCAAAGTGATGCATGCATCCTGATGTTTATGGCAGCATTATTTACAGTAACTAAATTATGCAAAAGCCCAAGAGGCCATTGACAGATGAATGGGTAAAGAAAAAGTGGAAAGGAATCCATCAAAATCCTTGAGGAGAACACAGGCAGCAACCTCTTCGCCCTCAGCCGCAGCAACATCTTCCTAGGAACAACGCAAAAGGCAAGGGAAGCAGGGGCAAAAATGAACTATTGGGATTTCATCAAGATCAAAAGCTTTTGCACAGCAAAGGAAACAGTTAACAAAATCAAAAGACAACTGACAGAATGGGAGAAGATATTTGCAAACGACATATCAGATAAAGGACTAGTGTCCAGAATCTATAAAGAACTTAGCAAACTCAACACCCAAAGAACAAATAATCCAATCAAGAAATGGGCAGAGGACATGAACAGACATTTCTGCAAAGAAGACATCCAGATGGCCAACAGACACATGAAAAAGTGCTCCATATCACTCGGCATCAGGGAAATACAAATCAAAACCACAATGCGATATCACCTCACACCAGTCAGAATGGCTAAAATCAACAAGTCAGGAAATGACAGATGCTGGTGAGGATGCGGAGAAAGGGGAACCCTCCTACTCTGTTGGTGGGAATGCAAGCTGGTGCAACCTCTCTGGAAAACAGCATGGAGGTTCCTCAAAATGTTGAAAATAGAACTGCCCTATGACCCAGCATTTGCACTATTGGGTATTTACCCTAAAGATACAAACGTAGTGATCCAAAGGGGCACGTGCACCCGAATGTTTATAGCAGCAATGTCCACAATAGCCAAACTATGGAAAGAACCTAGATGTCCATCAACAGATGAATGGATCAAGAAGATGTGGTATATATACACAATGGAATACTATGCAGCCATCAAAAGAAATGAAATCTTGCCATTTGCGACAACATGGATGGAACTAGAGCGTATCATGCTTAGCGAAATAAGTCAAGCGGAGAAAGAGAACTATCATATGATCTCCCTGATATGAGGAAGTGGTGTTGCAACATGGGGGCTTAAGTGGGTAAGAGAAGAATAAATGAAAGAAGATGGGATTGGGAGGGAGACAAACCATAAGGGACTCTTAATCTCACAAAACAAACTGAGGGTTGC